>NW_011494954.1:3717428-3735891 GCF_000754665.1 Bison bison bison | reverse complement strand
AAATTTATTTTTTTAAAAATTGTTCGGCTTAAAAAATGTTTTTACTGTTTGTAGCATATGTCCTGATATTCTTGTCTATGTTCTTGATTTTGGTACATTGCTCCTCCCCACAACCATTTTTTGTTTATCAATATCAGCAATGTTTTACCGACTTTATTATTTATACTTTTTGAAAACTAACATTGGTTCTGTTAATCTTCTCTTTGTATATTTATTTTTGCTTTATTAAGTTTGGCTTTACTTTTACTATTTACTTCCTTTTGTGTGTGTGTATAATTGGCAACTTTCCCCTGACTTGTGAAGCTGAATTTTATATTATTGATTTTCAGCCTTTCTTCTTTTCTAATGCATATATTTAATTATAAACACTTTTTACAGCATGTTTTAGCTTCATTTCACAAGTTTTGACAATAATTATCATTTATTCAGTTTTCTAGATCTTATTCAGTTTTCTTATTGATCAGTGGACTTCCTAGTACTGAGGGAAGTCACTCAGTCGTGTCTGACTCTTTGTGACCCATGGACTGTGTAGCCTGCCAGGTTCCTCAATCCATGGGATTTTCCAGGCAAGAATACTGGAGAGGGTTGCTATTTCCTTCTCCAGGGGATCTTCCCGACCCAGGGATTGAACCTGGGTCTCCTGCACTGTGAGCAGACTCTTTAACATCTGAGCCACCAGAGATTTCTTTATTTTCTAATGTATTAGGGAATCTATTTTATGTTTGAAATGTTTTGAGACTTACTTGCTTTTTGAGCTTTGTATGACTACTTTGATATCTGCCATATTCTTTCTTTCTCTCATTCTTGGACTTTAGTTGCATAGATATCCTCTCATTTTACTATACTGTCTATTCTCTTTGGTCCTTTGTTCTTTTTCCTTCTCTTTGTCTCAATTTTTCATTTGATATAGCTTCTTCCAATTAATTCTTTCTTTCAAGTGTGTTTAACCTTCAATTTATTTTTCAGAAATAAATTGAATTTATTTCAGATATTTATTTTTAAAGTCTAGAATTCCCTTCAATTCCCACCCCATTCCATTTTCTGTCAGCCGTTTAATCTTATCTTTTACTTATTTGAATACACCAAGCTTGTATGCTAAGTTGCTTCAGGCATGTCTGACTGATATCGACCCTATGGACTATAACCTGCCAGGCTCCTCTGTCCATGGGATTCTCCAGCAAGAAGACTGGGGTGCACCACCACAGCCTCCTCCAAGGGATCTTCCTGGCCCTGGGATGGAACCCACCTCTCCTGCAGCTCTTGCCTTGCAGTCGGATTCTTTACGGATGAGCCACCAGGGAAGCCCACACAAAGCTCAGTTGTTTAAAAATCACTGTGGGCTTCCCTGCTGGCTCAGAGGTTAAAGTGTCTGCCTGCAATGCGGGAGACCTGGGTTTGATCCCTGGGTTGGGAAGATGCCCTGGAGAAGCAAATGGAAACCCACTCCAGTATTCTTACCTGGAGAACCCCTGGACAGAGGAGCCTGGTGGGCTACAGTCCACAGGGTCGCAAAGAGTCGAGCATGACTGAGCGACCTTATTTTCACTTTCAACTCAATTATCAGTGTGGATTTCTTTCTATTTTCTGTTTTTTTCTCTTGGTTTTCTATCATGTTGTTTTGTCTGCTTTCTGGTGTTTATGATGAATGTGAGACATTGAATATCAAGAAAATGTAGACCTAAAGTTAAGAAAATTTTCTCTTCACTCAGACAAAATTTATTTTGTATCTGTCCTATATAGCTAGAGACACTGGCAATTCTCATTTGTTTTAATCCTATTATAGATTAGATTGAGAAGACGAGAGATGGAATTAAGTCTGTTTCAGTCCACTGGTGGTTCTTCCCTGTTCAGTTCAATTCAGTCACTCAGCTGTGTCCAACTCTTTGTGATCCCAGGGACTGCAGCATGCCAGGCTGCAGTCCATGTCCATCACCAACTCCTGGAGCTTGCTCAAACTCATGTACATCGAGTTGGTGATGCTGTCCAACCATCTCATCCTCTGTCATTCTTTTGTCCTCCTGCGTTCAATCTTTCCCTGCATCAGGATCTTTTCCAATGAGTCAGCTCTTCGCATCAGGTGACCAAAGTACTGGAGCTTCAGCTTCAGCATCAGTCCTTCCAATGGATATTCAGAACTGATTTATTTTAGGATTGACTGGTTTGAACTCCTTGCAGTCCAAGGGACTCTCAAGACTCTCAACACCACAGTTCAAAAGCATCAATTCTTCGATGCTCAGCTTTCTTTATAGCCCAACTCTCACATCCATACAAGACTACTGGAAAAACCATAACTTTGACTAGACAGACATTTGTTGCAAAGTAATATCTCTGCCTTTTAATATGCTGTCTAGGTTGGTCATAGCTTTTCTTTCAAGGAGCAAGCGTCTTTTAATTTCATGACTGCAGTCACCATCTGCAGTGATTTTGGAGCTCAAAAAAAATAAAGTCTCTCACTATTTCCATTGTTTCCTCATCTATTTGCCATGAAGTGATGGGACCAGATGCCATGATCTTTGTTTTCTGAATGGAGAATTTTAAGCCAACTTTTTCACTCTCCTCTTTCACTTTCATCAAGAGGCTCTTTAGTTCTTCTTTGCTTTCTTACATAAGGCAGGTAAGATGGTCTGGTATTCCCATCTCTTTTAGAATTTTCCACAGTTTGTTGTGATCCAAAGGCTTTGGCATAGTCAATAAACCAGCAGCAGATGTTTTCTGGAACTTTCTTGCTTTTTTGATGATCCAGCAGATGTTGGCAATTTGATCTCTGGTTCCTCTGCCTTTTCTAAATCCAGCTTGAACATCTGGAAGTTCATGATTCATGTACTGTTTAAGCCTGGTTTGGAGCAGCTTCTGAATTTGACAGATGCAACAATGCCAAGCTTACCTCTCTGCAGTCACTTCTTTTCCAAATCTTAGCCAATAATATAATTCTTTACTGCTTTGTTTTCTCTCCAATGCTTTCAAATATATTTATATCACAGTTACCCTTGTTTTTAATTTTTCTTATTGAAAGTAATGGCATGATGGCTAGTGTTCTAGCCTTCATGGACTTTCCTATCTATTAAATCCTCTCATGTTTCAATTTCTTTCTTTGTGCACTGTTTTTTGAATTAATTTCTCATTTCTATAATCAGATTCATGGATTGGTAAAATATGCCCTCATTCCAGGCATCTATTTTTGTAAAAAAGTGTCTATTTGAACACTGTCATGAGCTTTGTTTATGACTGTTTTTGCCTTATGTTGGCAAAGTTGAGTAACTGTGGTAAAAACAATATGACCCCCAAATCCTAAAATTTTTACTATGTGTTACTAAGAAAAAGTGTGATGATCTCTGCTCTAATTCATTAATTTTTCTCTACTTTTTAAATCCAGTCTCTAGTTTGTTTTTCCTATTGACTTAAAAAAATTAATGATATTTAAATGTCCAAATTATCTACTTTTCATATCTACCCATTACTGTTATATATATTAAAATATATAATATATATGTATATGTATACACATTCAGTTCAGTTCAGTCACTCAGTCGTGTCCAACTCTTTGTGACCCCATGAATTGCAGCACGCCAGGCCTCCCCGTCCATCACAAACTCCCGGAGTTCACCCAAACTCTTGTCCATCGAGTCGGTGATGCCATCGAGCCATCTCATCCTCTGTCGTCCCCTTCTCCTCCTGCCCCTAATCCCTCCCAGCATCAGAGTCTTTTCCAATGAGTCAACTCTTCGCATGAGGTGGCCAAAGTATTGGAGTTTCAGCTTTAGCATCATTCCTTCCAAAGAACACCCAGGACTGAGAATGGACTGGTTGGATCTCCTTGCAGTCCAGGGGACTCTCAGGAGTCTTCTCCAACACCACAGTTCAAAAGCATCAATTCTTTGGCGCTCAGCCTTCTTCACAGTCCAACTCTCACATCCATACATGACCACAGGAAAAACCATAGCCTCGACTAGACAGACCTTTGTTGGCAAAGTAATGTCTCTGCTTTTGAATATGCTATTTAGGTTGGTCATAACTTTCCTTCCAAGGAGTAAGCGTATTTTAATTTCATGGCTGCAATCACCACCTGCAGTGATTTTGGAGCCCCCTAAAATAAAGTCTGACACTGTTTCCCCATCTATTTCCCATGAAGTGATGGGACCGGATGCCATGATCTTCGTTTTCTGAATGTTGAGATTTAAGCCAACTTTTTCACTCTCCTGATTCACTTTCATCAAGAGGCTTTTTAGTTTCCACTTCACTTTCTGCCATAAGGGTGGTGTCATCTGCATATCTGAAGTTACTGATATTTCTCCCGGCAAACTTGATTCCAGCTTGTGTTTCTTCCAGCCCAGTGTTTCTCATGATGTACTCTGCATATAAGTTAAATAAGCAGGGTGACAATATACAACCTTGACGTACTCCTTTTCCTATTTGGAACCAGTCTGTTGATTCATGTCCATTTCTAACTGTTGCTTCCTGACCTGCATATACATATGTGTATGTATATAGTTCTTTACACTCCAAGTCCAAATAACATGTTTTAATTGGGTCAGTGACTAAAGAATTCACCGAAACTAGTATAGCAGAAATCACAATACTGTACTGCTCTCTGAAACTATTAAAATTTTTTTTTCCTACTAGATACAGAACAATGGCAGTGACAACCACATTGACATGGAATGAGGAAAGAAGTTTTCAAAAGCTGCTTGGAAATGTTTCTCTGAGACTTCTTTATAAGTCTAGTGTCCATGGAAGAAGCACTGTAGAAATGCAGAATAGGTGCCGTTGTCAAGGACCCATTGTAACAGTGATTTATCATTCCAACAGTATTTTTGGTGTCTTTACACTTGGGCATAGTTCTGACATGTCTGAAAGTTTTACAGAGCCAAATGCTTCCTTCTTTTTTTCACTTCAAAAGAATGAAACAATGGAAATGAAAACTGTAGTTTTAAATTCAACAGTGACATTTTATCGTAATAACCTGACATTTTGTTTCTCTAGTTATTACAATCAAAAATTATCTCTAAATTTTGAAGAAAGTCGCACTTATATACCTAGAATTTTTGAGGAAGAATTAATTGTAAAGTCTCACGCAAAGTCCACATTTTTAGAATGTGAAGTTTTTCGAGTTGAAGGTATGTTAATTTGTACATTACTAAGTTCTGATTCCAGTCTTTGTGTTTGGTAACTCATAATTAATCTACAAGAACAAGAAAAAAGAAGACAGACAAGTGAATTTCATATCACACATTTTTTAATAACCTCCAAAATGAAACATGGAAGGCATATAGGTTATGGGGTTATCACCCAGAAAATATAGGCAGCTTTGGCCAAAGTAAGTTGAGAAGTATGAATGAAGGGATGGAGACGGAGAGAGAAGTTTCATTATTTTGACATGTGACACTTTTTGAGTTAGCCCTGGGACTCCTAGGCATAATTATACGAGTTTGCAGAGTGACTTATACAAAGAAGATACTTTTAGCTCCCCTTAATCTCATTATACTGCCAACCCTAATTCCTAACCAAACAGCTCATCTGGGTTATGCAAAAAGACTCAATGCCCTATTTAGAAGTTAGACTTGGTCACATTTAATCAGACAAGCTTAAAAATTGTTATGCCATGTTTATTTCCTTTAGGAATTAAGGATGAGGCAGGCTACATAAACAGGATAACAAGAGCCACACAGTAAGTTAGTTTCTTGAACTATCTCTTACTCATTTCATTTAGATCAACTGTATGAATGGCACTGACAGTGAGATTAAAAATCATGTTACTTGGAGTGATAAAAATCAGTTACAGTGTTCCTGACATAATGTGTTGAAAACAATTTAGAACAGCAACAAAAGCAAAACCACTACCAGCTGAAACTTTTTAAGATCCACGTGATGGCAGTTTGACTTCATGTTTCACTTTGGTTCTGTTAGATTCAAAGTTTTCCAGAGTTGAGAAGACTATTTTAGATAATTCCTCTGAATCCTTATTTTGAGAATCAAGTTTTCAGAAAAACCTCAGAAAATTTTAAAAACAAAGTCCCCTCTTCCCACTTATAGATAAACACTTGCATTGCATATATTTTATTTCTGTTTCCCCTTAATGTAACATTGTCACTGAAAATTCATTTTCAGTGTTGTTATTTCTTATTATACTTATGGGGTCTAAGGCTAATAGTTTAGAAATTATTTGGTTGCTGGTTAGTTTAACTTAGTCAGATATAGATAAGTACATTTTCTTCAAGCACAAAATGTATAACCTTAGACCCTTTCAAGTTATATGAAAGAAGATGCTAATATCAAAATAATAAATAAGTGTTAAAACATGCTTTTTAGCAGGAAGACAAGCTCAGCAGAATTTTATTGTTCCTTATGAAAGTTTGGCTGTTGTATTTAACAACTGCACTTTTCCAGGCACAGAAATAGTCTCCTAGCAGATGTCAGAGCCTACAGTCCCTATGCAGACTTGGTTTCAGAAATCCGTATTCTCTTGCTGGGTCCAGTTGGGTCTGGAAAGTCCAGTTTTTTCAATTCAGTGAAGTCCATTTTCCAAGGCCATTTGACTCGCCAAGCCATAGTGGGATCTGATGTCACCAGCATTACTGAACAGGTAAGTTATTTCAGGATTTCCTGAGGATTTTGTTTTATAGGTTACAATTATGAGGTCTGTTAATTTCTTTGGCACTTTCTTCAATAGTTTAACCTCCTAATCTATGAACAATTAAATGCTAAATCAAATGTAAAACAGGAGTAAAAATTGAATTAGAATTTTCCCCCATGAGTTATATTAGACAGAGAAGCTTTCCATTTTAATGGACGTAAGCAGTTTTAAGAAGAATGCTTTTTGGTATTTGCAAAAAATAATAAATGTTTAAAAACTTTGTAGAAATCTTTGTCCGAAAAAAAAAAAAAGAAATCTTTGTCCGTTTTATTTGATATATATATATTTACTCATGTCCCACATGATTTTGCCTGGATTGAAATTATTTTCTCTTTTTTTGTAATAAAATAATGAAAATTATGTATTGTAACACTTTTGCATTATATGAGATCATTTAATAGAAAATGATCATGAGAAGCAAAACCTTCATGGGGTAAATCAGTCTACCAACGCTCCTATAAAGACTATCTTATTTGTAAATAAATATATTTAAGGAAATAAGTACTAATGCCATTTTTAAAACTGTTATGCTAAAGATCTTTGATTTACAGTGCAATATTTATCTAGAAGCTTCCATTCTATGCTTGTCAATATTATGTAATCAACAAAAAGAATAAAGGGAATTAATAGAAAATATTAATGTATTGAATATTATCTAACTCTAATTAGAGTTAATTTCTTTCATGTTGAGGTACCAATAAACCCCATTCACTTAGATCAAAATCTCCAGTGGAATTGCTTTAGGCATTTTTATGAAGCAATGGGTGCTTTGACTCCTTCACAAATGACAATAGGTTACAGAGGAATTCTCCACCTCCTGGTTTGGACTGAAAGAACTGAGTATCATTTGGTGTCTCTGAGAAGACCTTTTCTTTGTGATTCTTCCCAAATCTTCTATAGTTGAGTCTATGTTGAAAGTGTATTTGACCAATAAATGAAATTTTTTCAGAGTTATCCTGAAAAATAGTCTTGGGATCAGATGGAGTGTGTCTAGAAAAGAAGCTTTGTTAAAGTGAAAAGTGAAAGTGAAAGTTCCTCAGTTGTTTCTGACTCTTTGTGACCCCATGGACTGTCCATGGAATTCTCCAGGCCAGAATACTGGAGTAGGTAGTCTTTTCCTTCTCCAGTGGATCTTCCCAACAGGGATTGAACCCAGGTCTCCTGCACTGCAGGCAGATTCTGCATGCAAAGTGCTCCTAATGCATGTCAAAATATGGTGGTTGTAAGCTGAACTTTTCTCATGGAATATCATATTTGATTGAAAAGACAACTGAAAGACTTGCTTATTTATACTTGGATATTTGGTAGACATTTTGGGGAAAAATGCACGAAATGAGGGTATCACTTCAAGGATAACAACCTACAGTGTTTGTTGTCAAAGATAACATTTGAGCTTTTAAGAAAAAGAGCATGAGGAAGTTTGTATCCACTACTTTGAGCTTGAAAACTTAAGAACTTAAAGACTTATCTAAGGAGATTAATGATGGTATTAACAAATATGATATTGTAATATTGTACAATGAAATGTACCAATATTTGGAAGATCCAGATAAGCCAGTGAACCAATACTTTCAAATGACCAATGCATCAAGTTACAAAATCATGGATGGATAAAAAATATATTCAAAGTGTAAAATAGATCAATGAACTTAATGTCATAGTTTGAAAGTATCACAGATTTCACATTGCAGGGAACCTTTGAGAAATTATCACTTGTTCAGCTTTGATGTATTATTAATGAGCAATGTCCAGAATTCTCTGAAAGCTGTTAAATTAAATACTCCCTCCTTGCCTACTACCTGTATGTGTGAGGTCAGATTTTTCATATACTTCAACCCAAACAATATATCACAAGAGATTGAATGCAGAGGCAACTATGAGAATCTTGCTGTTTTTTATTGATTCAGACATTAAAAAGAATTGCAAAAAGTATATCAATCCCACTCTTTTCTATAATTTTTTGAAAATAGTTTTTCCCTAAAATTGTTAGATTAATATATAACAGGTTCATATTATATTTTTAAATAATTTAAGAAATACTAAAAATGTTTGTTTTAATTTCTAGTATGTTGCACATAAATAGATAAGACCTACATGAATAAAATATCTTTGGGAGCCTCAATAATTTTTAAGAAACTTAGTTGATCTTGAGACCAAAATGTTTGAGGACCACAGTATAAATATTAATGGGTTTTTCTTATTATTATTACATCTTGAAGGCTAGTTGAAGAGTGAACTTTTATATTGCTGTGTTTTGTTTTACAGTATAGGATATATTCTATTAAAGATGGAAAAAATGGCCAATCTCTGCCATTTATGTTGTGTGACTCCATGGGGCTGGATGAGAAAGAGGGAGTAGGCTTATGTGTGGATGACATACCCCACATCTTAAAAGGCTGTGTGCCAGACAGATATGAGGTAAGAATCCTTCAAAGTCTAGAACATTTCAAATCATTTTCAGCAATGCTTTTCATTGATATTTCATCACATGCATTTCTAATTTTTATAAAGTGGTTTCAACACCAACCAATACTACTGTATTTTAAATTAAAAAATATTTATGTAAAGAAAGCAGATAACTTCTATTATTTTCTACAGCATTAAGAAATATAACCAAAAGGCAAGATTTTACTCATATAGGTTCCAGGAAAAGGTCAGGAGGAACTGTGTTTATATTACTCTTTGCAATGATTCTAAATACTAGGAAAGGAGTAATATAATCTCTTGCACTTTTATAATCACTTAGACAAAATATTGAAACAACTACTCTTAGTTGATATGTGATGTTACATTGAAGGTGAGCAGGCTTCACTACTTAAATACAGCCTAAATACCTGATTTCAAAGGTTGGCTCTGCTACCAATTAGGTGTGTACCCATAAGTAAGTTACATGCTTGTCTCTGTGAGTTTTTTTTTTTTTAATGTGGGAAATGTAGATAATGATAATGCTGATCTCATAGGTGGCTAAAAAGATTAAATGAGAAGATAAATTCTAAGTTCTCAGAAAGTTAAACATTATTGTCACCTTTCTTTTAGGTATTGGGTGCAATAAAATTAGCCTCAATTTCTAAGCAGTGATTTCCTTTTCCTCAATTGTGCTTTGAGATTTGAAGAGACTGAGACTTGAAATTAGCTTTTAAAGTTTAAAAATAAAATAAAATTTAAAAAATAGCACTGTTTGTACTTTTCTGAAATATTTCCATTATGGATAATTAAGTTGTAATTATATATATATATATTTTGCCAAAGCAATGAAGTGGGTTGTATTATTTTTTTTTAATATAATGATGCCATGCTAACAGTGGAGAGGAAGTATGAAAGAATGCTGTGAACTAATCTGGGGCAGGAGTGTCTGGGAGAAGGGAAGTTTTTGTGTTGGAAGTTAGTGGCGATCATGCTTGAAACATGAATTGTATCTGAAAGAATTCAGCAGAATTCTTGTAAATGAATGAAAGCATTCTCTTAAATGTTACCTTATATTTCTATAACAGTTTAGTCCCCAAAAACCAATTACACCCAAGCATCCTACTTTCATCACCTCTCCATCACTGAAAGACAGGATCCACTGTGTGGCTTACGTCTTTGATATCAACTCTATGGACAATCTCTCCTCTAAAATGGTGGCAAAGCTCAAACAAATTCAAAAAGAAGTAATAAACTGCGGTGAGTTTCAAAACATTTTTACTTTGAAATAAAGATACATCCACAGAAAATTGCAAAAAGAATACAGCAAGGTCCCATGTCCCCTTCTTCCAATTTCCAGAGTCCCAGTTTGGTTGGTGGCAGTAGCAGATAGAGATCATTCAAAGGCTTTACTGAAATCCTTAAAGACTAGAATGGCTATGATTTTTTCATCATGTGTGATTTTCCTATGGCTAGATAGAGGAATTACCTCCCCATATTAGGTGACTAGACCAGAAAGATTAAAACCAGGAGATACAACACTCATAAGGCGTGTTATAGCTCTGTTATTTTGTTACATGGGTAGATTCCAGTAACTACTGCTACATACAGAACTATTCCATCGCCATGAAAGTCTTTGTCATGGTACCCCCCAACCCTCACCAGTTAATTTTTGGCAGCAATTAATCTCTCCTTTATCTCCATAAGTTTTGAGAATGTTATACAAATGGAATCCCAACAGTATGTCTGATTTGAGGCTGGCTTTCTTCACTCAGTCTAATATCCTTTGAATTACATAAAAGTTGTTATGTATATTAGTTGTTCATTTCTGTTTATTGTTGAGTACTAATTCATGGTATAGATATTCCATAGTTGTTTTAACCATTCTTTATTAAAGGACTTTTTGATTACTTCTGTTTTTGGGCTATTGCACATAAAGCTCCTTTGAATATTAGTGTGCAGGTTTTTGTGTGGATGTAAGTTTTCTTTCTTCTGGGATCATTCCCCAAAAGTGTGATTTCTGGGTCCTATGCTAACTCTGTGTTTAATTTTTTAAAGAAAACGCCAAACCACTTTTTAGAATTACTGCACATTTTCTATTTTTACAATATATGAGAGATCCAGATTCTCTGGATTCTTGCTAGTATTTACGATTATTGCTTTTTTTTTTTTTTTTTTAACTTTTCTAGTAGGTATATAATGATAGTTTACATTGCCCTAATGGTGGCTCAGCTGGTAAAGAGTCTGCCTGCAGTGCAGGAGACCTGGGTTTAATCCCTGGGTCAGGAAGATCCCCTGGAGAAGGACATAGCAACCCATTCTAGTATTCTTGCCTGGAAAATCTCATGGATGGAGGAGCCTGGCAGGGTACAGTCCATGGGGTTGCAAAGAGCTGGACACGACTGAGGGACTTCACTTTAATGATTAATTACACTGACCATCTTTTAATGTACTTATTTGCTTGTATATGTCTTCTTCAGTAAAAGATCTCTTCATGTCTTTGACCTGTTTTCTATTTGGACACTTTGTTTTTTTTACTGTTGAATTTTAAAAGACCCGTAAATTCTAGATATGATTCATTTGTCAGATATGACATATGGTTTGCAAATAGTTTCTTCCAGTACTCAGTTGTCTTTTCAATATCTTAGCAGAGCCTTTCACAAACAAAATATTAAAAATGTTGGTGAACTCCTATTTGTCAATTTTTTCTTTTAAGGATCATGTTTTTCATTTTGTGTCTAAAATCCTTCACCAAGCTTTAAGTCTTGGATTTTTTTCTGTTTTCTTCTAAAAGTTTTATATAGTCTTAACATTTTACATTTAAATATGTAATTAATTTTGAGTCACTTTTTGTGTAGGATATGAAGTGTAGGTCAAGGTTTATTTTATTTTTGCCTATGGATATTCAGTTGCTCCAGGACCATTTGTTGAAAAAACTGTCATTTCTCAATTGTATTGCTTTTGTACCATTATCAAAAATCCATGTCCTCACTTCTGTGCATCTATTTCTGGGTCTCTATTCTGTTCCCTTGATCTATACGTTCATTCCTCTACCAACATCACACAGTCTTTATCACTGTGGTTATATAATAATAAAAGCTATAGGTCTTAAAGTGGGTAAAATAATCCCTTCCACTTTATTCTTATTTGTCAAAATTATTTTATCTATTCTAGTTCCTTTACATTTCTGTAGGAATTTTAGAGTTACTTTGTATATTTCTACAAAAAAAGTCTTAATGGGATGTTGATTGTTTATTAGTTCTAGGAAGACTTTTTTCATCATTAAATTCTTAGGATTTCATGTCATCTCAAATGGGGACAATTTTATTCCTTCTTTCTTAACTTGTATGTGTTTTATTTATTTTTGTTTATCTTACCATCCTGGCTCGTACTTTTAGTTGAATAGTGATGAGAACAAATACCCTTGTTTTGTTTCTGAACTTAGGAGAAGAGATTCAATGTTTCACCACGTTAATGTCAACTAATGCCATTATAGTTTTTAATAGCTGTTCTTTATTAAGTTGAGGACGTTCTTCTTTATTCCAACTTCTCTGAGAGTTTGTTTTTTTTTAAAGCATGAATGGCTATTGAATTTTGCCAAATGGTTTTTCTCTATAGATTGATATGATCATGGGAATTGTTTCCCTGTGTAGTCTGTTTATGTCATGGATCATATTGACTGAATTTGAATCTTGAGCCAACTTTGTCTCCATAACACAAAGCCCATGTGTTCATGGTGCATAATTCCTTTTATATATTGCTGAATCCTATTTGATAATATTTTATTAAGAAATTTGGCATCTACATTTATGAGGGATATTGGGCTGTAGTTTTTTTGTTTTGTTTTTTAATTTCTGTAGTGTTTGCCAAGGAGAAGGCAATGGCACCCCACTCCAGTATTCTTGCCTGGAAAATCCCATGGACGGAGGAGCCTGGTGGGCTGCAGTCCATGGGGTCACTAGAGTCGGACACGACTGAATCACTTCACTTTCACTTTTCACTTTCATTCATTGGAGAAGGAAATGGCAGTCCACTCCAGTTCTTGCCTGGAGAATCCCAGGGACGGGAAAGCCTGGTGGGCTGCCGTCTATGGGGTCGCACAGATTCGGACAGGACTGAAGCGACTTAGCAGCAGCAACAGCAGTATTTTTCAGGGTTTGGTCTCAGGTAATATTGGTGTTATAAAATGAGTTAGGAAGTACTCTTTCCTCTTTCATTTTCTGGAAGGGATTGTATAGAATTTTTTTTTTTTAAACGTGTGGTAGAATTCTCCAATAAAACCATCTGGCCCTGGAGATTTCTTTTTCAGGGATTTTTAAAACCATGAGTTCAATTTAAAAATAGTTTTAGGGCTATTAAAATGATCTATTTCATATTAGATGAGCTGTAGTGTAGTTTGTAGTGTATAGTTTCAGTCTATTTCATCTAAGTTGTCAAACTATGCATGTAGACTTGTTCATAGTATCTTCTCATTCTTTTTATGTCTTTGGGGTCTAAAGAGATATCCCTCTGTCCTTCTTGGGGAAATAGCTGTTAGTAAAGTAGAACTTTGGTTCAGTTACAACCAGTTATTTACTTTGATCTCTATGGTTTTAGGGAAAAGGCAGGGTCCTTAGTAGAACTGTGAAATCAGTGTACTTCATGTTCACAAATGCTCTCAGACAACTCTCCTTGCTTTCTCTCTTCCTTGGGGTTCTTTTTCAGTCTTCAAGATCCAGCAACCACTTCCCCCCCACTGACCAATTTAAAACACACTGTTTGAATGGGATAGTAGCTGATTGAAACTTAGTATAATTTTAATTCCATTTAGAAATAGTCTCTCATTTTGGAAGAAATAATGTCTCCCATTATAAGAACTTCAAGTCCCATATTGAGATTTCTTGGGAATATTCCATTCTCCTGATCTTAAATTTACCTTACAGAGTACTATTTTCACACATATTTAATTATCTTGTTAATACACTACTGTTTATGATGTAAATTAACTGATTTATCTAATTGATATAGGTGTAGCACAAGTAGCATTACTTACTAAAGTGAAAAATTGCAATGAAGTTCTTCAAGACAACTTCTTAAAGATGAATAAGGCTATGATTTCTCAAAGCCAGGTAAAGAATACTTTTTGCAACTAGATAGAATTGTAATAGTTTTATATTTTTGCATGTGTGTGCATGCTCACACTACATATTCACAGGTAAATGAAGAAATGAATCAATTGGCTGGTTGATTGAAGTTAATACCCTACTTTAAAATAATAATCTGAATTATAATTATATTCAGAAAATAATATTAAGCCATTGTGTTTACTGTTTCTTTCTTAAATTATATTTAAATTCAGTCAAATTTTAGATATAAGACTTACGTTTATTAAATTCTTTTTTCCACAGATACAGAATGTCAACAAGATACTAGGCATTCCTCTTTCTAGAATATTGGTGGTTGACAATTATGCTTCAGAGAGGGAGATGGACCCTGTAAAGGACATTCTGATCCTCTCTGCGCTGAAGCAGATGTTCCGGGCTACGGATGACTTCTTAGAGGATTTGCCTCTTGAGTAAACAGGTGATCTGGCCCCATCCTGCTCCTCTCACGAAGTTTTTGGAAAAACACTAGCTATTTCTCAGTTGGATGGTTGGTACCCATCTGCCTGCAGTAGTCCTGACAGCCATGTAACAGTATTGCTTTGTTCTCACCCTTTTTATGTTTTGTTTCCAGATACAACTGCAGGAATGTTCCAGCTCTGCATCAGTTGACTTGATTCAGACACTTGGCCCAAGCTGGAGTTGCCAACAGCCTCTTTGAGATTCTGCCTCTACTCGAGTTTTGCTTTCTGTCCCTGACAATATTTAGCTGATGGTTCCTTCTAAGATCAGCCATACCTCAAGTACAAAGGCCAACCTTGAGCAGTAGTGGGCCAACATATGTCCTATTGCAAACCATCTTTCATATTTATGCACTATTTACAAATTAATTTCTATGACATCTTTGAATATATCCTCAGAAAAGTTAACTATTTCCTTACTTACTTGTCTTAATTGTTTCAATACTTAATTTAAAACTCAGTGTCAGTACTAACCACACTGAGCATAAAATGGTTAGAGATATCTGCTTCTCTAAATAGTGAGCTTTTCAAGAAGCAGGGTTTGGATTTTGCTTATCTTGGTATTCACAGAAATTCGCACACTGCCTGGAAGGGAGCAAGCATACCTGCTCTTAAGCATATCTCCTGATCTCCCCAGTGTGATAATGTATATTTAAAATTTTCTCCTTATGGAAAGGAAGACTGTGAGAGAATGAAATGCTGGAGATAAATAAAGGAAGGAGAATGTATCACTTAGCTCTGGATGAAAATATGAATTTAAGTTAATTAAAAGAAACAAGTGTTCCCAAGAGATTAACATTTCATTTCTGTGAGAAAAAACAAACATTTTTCCTCTAATGAACCCGTGCCTGATTTTCATTGATTGAATTCCAAACCACCCTAGCCATATTTCCAAAGTAGAGTGATCAAATAAGGTTACTGCTGCTGCTGCTGCCGCTAAGTCACTTCAGTTGTGTCCAACTCTGTGTGACCCCATAGACGGCAGCCCACCAGGCTCCCCCGTCCCTGGGATTCTCCAGGCAAGAACACTGAAGTGGGTTGCCATTTCCTTCTCCAATGCATGAAAGTGAAAAGTGAAAGGGAAGTCTACTACTGCAAGTCAATTATAAGGTTCTTTTATACAAGTACTCCCAAATGATTCTAAAGTTCACTGGATAGCTGAAGAAGTTAGAACTATTAATAAAGAAAGATGAAGAATCAGGTTTTCTCTCTTTTTACTTAACTCCTTTCAATTTTCTGTCTTTGTCAAATGAATATGCTTTGGATCAATAGTTCTTTGTATTAATACAATCCAACTTAGAATTATTATCTTTTGGGGGAAGTCCTGGGTATTACAAGGGCAAGAATTCCTTCAGGATAATTATGGGAAAAAGAATATTTCCTAAAGCAAAGCTACAGGTGAAGCCATGTTCTAATGAATGTCCAGAAGCCATAGTTCAATGGAAGAGATGGATAGGTTCTTTAGAAAATATTTGGGAATAGAATGGTCATAAGTATTGAGGAGTAGAGCCCAAGTAGATGTTGGGAACAAAATTAGAGTGGCAGACAGGATAGTTATGATGTGGATATAAGGCACAACAGGTCTGGAAAGTAAGGTATGTTTGCCTCCATGTATTCTAGGGAGAAAAAAAAGCCATAGCTATTGTTGGTTGGAAAAGACCGAAGGTGACTCAAGACCCACCATTGATTTCAGTAACTGCAGGGCCATACTTCATCCTTCTCCAGAGTGGAGTCAGCAAAAATCTGGGCAGAGGAAAGTTTCTCTAGATGTAAAATTAGATTCAAAATGGAACTTTATTTGAAAGGATAGCATGGAATACTGTTATGAGGGAGAAGGAGATGCTGAAAAAGATGGGAAGTAATGGAATTATGAACAGACTTAAGCAATGAGGGACTGTCTAGGTGAGCCAACATTGTTTGAGAATGTAAATACTGAGGTTTTTTCTCTTTTTCTGTAAAGGGCAGTGTTAGATAATTGATGTCACAATTCTGAATCCTCTGATTTTACACTACTTTGGGAGCATTTAAACCCCCAATGGAGCTAAATATTTATTTGGAGTTTAGGCTGGAAATGATTGGTGATGGCAGGAAGCCTCAAAAGGGGTAAACTTCTCTTTAACCTGAGAGAGGACTTTCCCTGACATTGTAGATTCTGCTGATCTTTCTCTACCATCCTGAGAGATAGTAGGATTCACCATTTTGCTGCATTTTAGAAGCCATTCAGCATTTTTTAAACTTTACATAATTTGCAATTCATTTAGTTGTATAGTCCAGCCAAAATTGCTAAAATACTTCTTAGCAAAATAGTGCTAAGGGGCACAGTAGATAAAACAAGGGGAAATATAAGGTAGAATATTGTCTTAAAGTGAGGGGGATGTTGGTGAGACAGTTTAAGTATCAATGCTAGAACCTTTGTGTGGTAGGTGGGGTAGGTGGATGCCACAACATGTTTCTTAATCTACATGTCCATCAATGGATGGATAAAGAAATGAAATATTATTCAACCATAAAAGAAGAAAATTCTGCCATTTTAGACAAAATATATGGGCCAGAGTATTGTATTAAAAGAAATTAGTCATATAGGGGAGACAAATACTGCATAACATTTCTTAAATGTTAATGAAATGGTGGTGGCCAAAGGCTGAGCGGGAGGGAAATGAGATGTTCATTAAAGGATACAAATTTTCAGTTGTTGCTTAGAGAGTAGTTATTAAATATTTTCACCACACATACAAAGAAGGTAATGATTTGAGATGAGATGATGGGTATGTTAATTAACCATATTGTGGTAATCATTTCATAATATATGTTTATTAAATCATGTTGAACATCTTAAATTTACATAATGTTTTATATCAGTTATATCTTAATGAAATTTGAAAAAAAAGTAAAAACAAAAGTAATTATTTCTGACAGAAGTTTGTAGCATTGTGCAAATTCATCCAGCATCCACCTTAATAAGAGGGGTAGTTACAGTGGGTGATGTGCAAGCCTGTGTCTTCTTTAGAAAACTAATCTTAAAAGATTATCATGTTGCTTCTTCATAAAAAAGGGAGGCTAATAACTAACTGGCAAAACTGATCGGGGGACTCAAGTAGGCCTCAGATGATTCAGATACTGGCTGATGATTAATCATCTTGTAGGGACATAACTCCATCCGATGCTAAAGTGGCCACCTGATAGCAAGGCTGATCAAAGTCTTTGTGTTAGTTGCTCAGTTGAGTCTGACTCTTTGAGACTCATGAACTATAGCCCACCAGGCCCCTTTGTCCATGGAGTTCTCCAGGAAAGAATACTGGAGTGGGTAGCCATTCCCTTCTCCAGTGGATCTTCCTGACCAGGGATCAAACCTGCGACTCCTGCATTGTAGCAGATTCTTTACCTTCTGAGCCACAGGGGAAGCTCGATCAAAGCCTTAAGGCATTCCTAAAGCTGTGAGGAAACACAAGCTGGAATCAAGATTGCCGGGAGAAATATCAATAACCTCAGATATGCAGATGACACCACCCTTATGGCAGAAAGTGAAGAGGAACTCAAAAGCCTCTTGATGAAAGTGAAAGTGGAGAGTGAAAAAGTTGGCTTAAAGCTCAACATTCAGAAAATGAAGATCATGGCATCCGGTCCCATCACTTCATGGAAAATAGATGGGGAAACAGTGGAAACAGTGGCAGACTTTATTTTTTGGGGCTCGAAAATCACTGCAGATGGTGACTGCAGCCATGAAATTAAAAGACACTTACTCCTTGGAAGGAAAGTTATGACCAACCTAGATAGCATATTCAAAACCAGAGACATTACTTTGCCAACAAAGGTTCATCTAGTCAAGG
>NW_011494954.1:3716206-3717328 GCF_000754665.1 Bison bison bison | reverse complement strand
TAGTCAAGGCTATGGTTTTTCCTGTGGTCATGTATGGATGTGAGAGTTGGACTGTGAAGAAGGCTGAGTGCCAAAGAATTGATGCTTTTGAACTGTGGTGTTGGAGAAGACTCTTGACAGTCCCCTGGACTGCAAGGAGATCCAACCAGTCCATTCTGAAGGAGATCAGCCCTGGGATTTCTTTGGAAGGAATGATGCTAAAGCTGAAACTCCAGCACTTTGGCCACCTCATGTGAAGAGTTGACTCATTGGAAAAGACTCTGATGCTGGGAGGGATTGGGGGCAGGAGGAGAAGGGGATGACAGAGGATGAGATGGCTGGATGGCATCACTGACTCGATGGACGTGAGTCTGAGTGAACTCCGGGAGTTGGTGATGGACAGGGAGGCCTGGCGTGCTGCGATTCATGGGGTCGCAAAGAGTCGGACACAACTGAGCAACTGAATTGAACTGAACTGAAAGTTGTGAGAATTTGGATGTCCCCAAATCCCATCCTTAATGTGAGAATGTCTGGGCTAATTTATGGAGGAGAGTAGATTAAATACATCTGATTTTTGCCCTCAATCTAAGCAAGATGGAATCAAGCCTACAAAACCACTGCAAAAATTTTCTCTGATGCTGGAGAAAATGCAGGACACTGGGGTTGGTCAGACAATACTTAGGATAATAGTCAATATCTAGCTGCACACCCCTCACATGGATAGATTCAAGCTATTCCAGGCCCCAGGAAGAAATGTTGGTGTGAGCAAAACTGCAAGTACAGATGGCAGGAACTCACAAGAGGCAGGGAAAAGACCAACAAGCTGAGCTCAACAGAGGTGGGAAAATCATTACAATTTTTTTTAAACAATTTATTTCTTTGGAGTATTTCATGAGAATAACAGTCTGATATTGATTAAAAAAAATGCAAAGAAAACCACACATAGTTAAGTTTTTGAGAACATTTGTGTTCTATTTTTGTGTTATGTTGTAGAAGCAATTCAAATGTGAATGGCTCACTATAATTTCAATAAGCTTACTATTAATATGATAAAAATACAGGTGTGTTATTCTGAGTGTATCAGACCTTGTTCTGCCTGATAGGCAATCAGTGGTTCTATTCTCAGTGTAGATTTATAGAGGG
>NW_011494954.1:3705824-3716034 GCF_000754665.1 Bison bison bison | reverse complement strand
ATTTGACTTCCCTGTGTGTATTTCACCCCTTATTTCCCAGAGTCATGCCCATTGTCCTCTTAAGAATTAAGATTATTTAGAACAGGGGTTAAAAACAAACAAACAAACCTGAAACAGTGATCTGAGTTTTTTAAACTTCCATATAGACTCTTGGGAGTCCAGGCCATGAAAGGATCTGAACACAGAATTTATGGAATTGCTATGTACTAAAAAGGTAATAGAGGGACTCAGTTCTGTCGAAACTACAAGGTAGTCACCGATCCTGGGAAGAAACACTGGCTATAACACTGGTAGAAAAATCAAGAGAAATAGAATTGAAGAGACCCAGAGGAAGGGTGTCATTAGCAAAGGGGGAAGTTCTCGGTACCATGTGAAAGTTAAGACACTGACTAGAAGCCAGGGCAATGTGTCCAAAGTCTTCATTCCCATTTGAAGAAGTCCCACATTTTACATGGTAAAGAAGAAACTGTATCTGACAATCTTGTCAATGTGGCCTGTGAGCCTTTCATTAATAATGGCTTGATTATAATAATGTAACCTACAGATAATCTAATCATCTGTAGATTATCCAACAGAAGGACACATTTCTGTTCTAGAATGTGAGGCTGAGGCTCAGGCTATCTGAGGCTGTCTGAACAGTTGGAGCATAGCTTTTTACAAGGACTTGAGACACTCAAAATACTCCAAACATATAGGGTTGATCCTTGTTGCTAAAAGGACCAGTGGGAGTATGCAAGGGGTGGGGATAGAGGGCACACCAACATAGGCTTTTGGGTGAGATCTATCCCAACTCTGAGCTCATATTTAATATGTATTAATATGTTTTTTTAAAGTCTCAAGGAAAGGAAAGCTGAGAATATCAACTTTTTGAAGGTGTTGATTCCTTTAAATGACATAATTTATGAGCAAGGGCTGTCTAAGTTATTGGGTTATTGTATGTGTGTATAAAGAAGGCAGAACACCAAAGAATTCATGCCTTGAAACTGTGGTGCTGGAGAAGACTTCTGAGAGTCCCTTGGACAGTAAGGAGATCAAACCAGTCAATCCTAAAAGAGATCAACCCTGAATATTCACTAGAAGAACTGATGCTGAAGCTGAAGCTCCAGTATTTTGATCATCTGATGTGAATAGACGATCCATTGGAAAAAGCTCTGATGCTGGGAAAGATTGAGGGCAGAAGGAGAAGTGGGCATAAGAGGTTGAAATGGTTGGACAGCATCACTGATTCAATGAACATGAACTTGGCAAACTCTGGGAGATGGTGAGGGATGTAGAGGCCTGGTGAGCTGCAATTCATGGGGTTGCAAAGAGTCGGACATGACTGGCAACTGAACATCAGCAATGTGTGTGCATGGGGTGGGTTGGAGGGCAGGTTTGAAACTACATCTTGATAAATGTCAGTTCTACAGCATCTTGTATATGGCAAAACCAATACAATATTGTAAAGTTAAGTTAAATAAAAAAAAAAAAAAGAAAAAGAATATGAGGTTAGTGCTGACTACCAAATGATTTCTCCTGCCATCTCCATGTCTTATTTTCTTTATTTTTACAGAGCTAAGCTTTATTTATTTTGGTTTCATTGATCATACAAGGAATGTGTCAAGTATTACCCTGAGATTCCCATCTTTCTAATTGAGCTGACAGCTATCTTCCAGGTGATATTAGACCCCCTTGCTCCAGTCTGAGTTCTTAAGGCAGTCTTCAAAATGGAAGAAGAGAGGATCTTCTGCTTTTATGAGTCTTTCAGGGAACAGAGGAACCTGAACATAGGAGAAGTTCAGACCATGGTTACACTGCACTTAACCCTCACTAATCTCTGAAAGCCTTTTGTTTTATCAAATAATCTCCTCTTGAGGCTGCACCTCCCATCACAGCTTTTCAGAAACCTTCCCATGTTTCTTTGCTGGAGTAAGCTTTAAAGTCTTTCTTATCACCAACAGCATATAAAGCAGTGGTCCCTGATGCACTAAGAGCTCAGGACTTTCAGGACTGGCCAGTTTGACAAGAGGTCCTCTCTACTGAGCATGGAAAGAGAGAAATAGAACTGCTTACCACTGAGCAATTCACTGAGGCCAGGGCGGGAGGCCTCCCTCTCTGTTGCTAGCACAGACCACAGCCTCACTCAGCTCTGTGGAGACAGCTTTTCTGAAGATTCACTTCTTTATTTGCAGCAGAGCTACCTTCTCTAACAATTTCCAACCTTTCCCTAACAAGAGATAGTCGCCACTACCCTAATGCCCTCTGCCACAGTGAGACGAGACTATCCCTCAAATTCCCAGATCCTGAGAGACAGAGTGAGTCTTTTCAGCTGTCTAAATGCAGGAGGCTCTGAAGGAAAGTGTTCCACTATTTGATGCAGCCAATCACTTTCTCATTCTTCATGTGGCTCCTGGGATAACTTACTCTTCTAGCTTTTCTCTTTTCTGGTCACACATTCTTAGTCTTCTTGGATAGACCCTTTTAATAAATATGATCTTTAGATGGATTTCCCTGGTGGCTCAGATGGTAAAGCATCTGCCTACAATGCGGGAGACCCAGGTTTGATCCCTGGGTTGGGAAGATCCCCTGGAGAAGGAAATGGCAATCCACTCCAGTACTCTTGCCTGGAGAATCCCATGGATGGAAGAACCTGGCGGGCTACAGTCCATGGGGTTGCAAAGAGTTGGACATGACTGAGTGACTTCACTTTAGATGTTGGGGACAGGGGCAGGTCTTGGTCTATAGGACTGCTCTCATTAATTTAGTCACTTCTAGCTTTCTAGATAGATAAATATAGACATTGCTGCCATTGTTTTGTCACTATGTCATGTCCGAGTCTTTGAGACCCGTGGACAGTGGCCCACCATGTCCTCTGTCCATGGGATTTCCCAGGCAAGAATACTGGAGTAGGTTGCCATTTCCTTCTCCAGATATATAGACGTAGATTTATGCTGATGATTCTCAAATTCAGTGTTCAACTTGGTCCTCTTTCCTAGTCTCTGATTTCATAAACCCAACTAGCTGTATTATGCACTTACAGATTTCAGTATAAGGCAGAATATATGATATCCGCTCAAGAAATCTTCCAGTATACACATCTCGACAAGTGGTTCCATCATTTATCCAGTCTCAAGACAAAAATCCGTGAGGGCCATTCTCCTTTGTCCAAAGGGTAAATTCTCCTTTGTCCTCCGTTCCTGCTCCCTTCCCATCACAACTAGTCCTACAATAAGTTCTCACAGCTTTTTTGTCATCCTTAAATGTATGCTGATTCTTACCACTTTTCATTGCTTCTCTCACTATCGCACTAGGCTACATGATCTTTAGTTCTCACCTGATAACTGCAATAGCCTTCTTGCTGCCCTATATTTTTTCTCTTTTTAGAGTGATCACCGACATTAATCTCTTCCATACCTACTTTACTGCTGCTATATTGACCTCCTTACTGCCATCCAAGGTTTTGCTTTCCCTCCTCTGTCTACAATGCCCTTCCTCTGGATGTATCCAGGGCACTCTCCCCACCTTCATTCAGTTCTCTTCTCCAACACCATCTCCTCAGACACTCCCTTATCATATGATCTAAAGTGGCAGACACCCCCTCATCATTCTTCTCTCTCTTATTCCCATTTATTTTCCTCACAACTTTTTTCTCTAGATAACATTTGTGTTGGTTACCTGCCTTCTACAGACTATAGTTTTATGAGGGCAGGAACTTTTCTCGTCTATTATATCCTTAGCCTCCAAAACAGTGGAGGCACATAGTAGATATCTGATGAATATTGAAGAAAGAATGAATGAAAGAATCTCAGTTCACAACACAAATAGGAAGCTTAGCTTGCACAGCTAGAGACTCTGGAGTTAACAGGTAATTAATGGCTTTTGTAAAAGAGTATCTTTCTGACTTTTATTTTCATGTTAATGAATTATTTAAGTATATCTGTGTATGTCAGTGCCTTTAAACTGTGGCCAGGCAGTTTAACTGTATTACAGACTTTTTTACTATACAGGGAAAAACAGGATAATATATTGTTTGGAACTTGCAGACTTCTTTAGCAGCTATAATAAGATATAATTGAGAGACATAAAATTGTGTCAAAACCAATCAAATTATATACTTCCAACAGACGCAATTTTTAGTATGTACCTGTGAAACCCCTATCACTCTGCTTTCACTTAGATTATGGTTCAAATCTTGGCTCTAAAATTTAGCAGCAGAGTGAATTTTGGCAAGGTATTGAACTCCAATCGTTTATTTATCTGAAAACTGGAGGCAAGATTAGTATTTTTCCCACAAGATTATTGAAATGAATAAATGAGATAACATGGATAGTGCCTTGTAAATAATAAGTATATGATAGCTTATGGTACTTTTTTGGCTAAGTAAGAATCCCATCCCCCACCCATGGGATTCTCCAGGCAAGAATACTGGAGTGGGTTGCCATTTCCTTCTCCAGGGGATCTTCCCGACCCAGGGATCGAACCTGGGTCTCCCGCACTGCGGGCAGACGCTTTAACCTCTGAGCCACCAGGGAAGCCCAAGTAAGTAACACCTAAAAGCTATCTAAAATATTTTTATTTTATAGTGCTTTTTAAAATAGAATAAAAAACTTAAATTCCTCTTTGGGCCAGGCAAACAATTAAATATTTTCAGAACCAGGATTGGTGGATTTATGAGGACAATTGGAAATGGAATGATATAAAAACATTCAAATTTAAAATCTACCCCCACTCCCCATTCCCACCAAGAAAAAAAAAAAACAACAAAAAAACGCAAGAAGGAAAAGGAATTGTGTTGGCCCTACAAAACAAATCTGCAGGTTGTGTTCAGCCTATAGGACACAAGTTTGTGATCCCTAGCACTGTGAAATCAGAGAAGGGGTTTTAGTGTGAAATTTACTTTATTCAGTAAATATTTTACAAACGACTGGTTCCATTGAAGAGACAGTATTGGAGAGGAGGCAAACAGAAAAGTAGCGGGACCAGTTAGGAAACTGTTTAAACACTCTACATTTGTTGGTTTAGAATATATTGATAGCAGAGATGAAGAGAAATGAACATATTTGAGATGCATGCTGGAGGTAGAATAGACATTGCTTTTTTGTGTGTCCATATACAGAAACTGAATTGTTCTTAAAATTTTTTTTAAGTCATTAAAAAAAGTAGTGAGCTATTAGGCTTCTTTCCTTCAGACTTCAATTCCTTGATTCTTCTAATATAATTTTTATATGACTTTACTATCTAAAATTAACTGGATCTCTTTATGCTTGCTTACTAGAGGAAGTGAGCACACAGCCAGCTGGGCTGGACCTCACTAAGTTTCAGTTTCCTGTTCTCTGCTTCTCCAAAGCCTCAAGGTTGCTGGGAAAGTTTTTGCTCTCACTTTGTGCCTGCCTAGCTGTCAGACAGAGCAGCTACCCTCAGCTTCAGCCCTTGAAGAGATACTCCACACAGGTAAATGGCCTTCCACTTTTTCTAGCCTCTTGCAAACGGTAGTCTTTTTTTTTTTTTTTAATTAAAAAAGAAATCATTTAGAATAAAAAACTAGCTAATGACTTTTCTTGCTATTTATTCACCCTCTGTTTACATATTTCATTTGTAATGCAAAGTAAATTAAGAAGCATTAATGCAAATGTTTTTGGCAGTGCAAAAATTTCAATATTTAATGGAAAATGTATTTGATTTTCCACCAGATTGAGAAGTATGGAAGTGGCAACTCGTTTGACATGGATGCAAGAAAAAAAGCTGCAAAATTACTTTGGAGAAAAGCAGTTTAGCCTTCTCTATAAGGCCAGTGTCCATGGATTTTCTACTGATAGGTTGCTTCAGATATGCTCTAAACAAGGACCTACTCTAACAGTGATTTACAGTGAAGATCTGACTGTTGGGGCATATATGCAAAAGGACTATGGGGAAGGAAACTATTTAGTCACTGTTTTTGTCTTTCAAGAGACTACAATTACAGAATGCAAAGTAGGACCATTTAAACTACCTATGTTGTTTGATAAAAACGTTGATGGAAATCTTGAAGTCAGTATACATCTAAAGGAAAAAACAATGTATTTTAATAAAAATGCAATGGAAAAACTTGGACTATCTCAAATTTATATTTCCTTCCAAGACTGTGAAGTTTTTCGATGTGAAGGTAGGTTTAACCAGATAACCCTTCACATATGGAGGATTCTAGCTGACCCATTCCTGTAAGGACCAATAATTTTTTATATTTGTTCTTATCTTCAGGAAGCCCAGGCTGAAAACTGGCCCAAATTGTTTTCTACAACACAAACATGGTCAGAAATTGCATATGCAGAGTTCTCTGGAGTGTGGGGAAGGGGTAGGGAGGAGGAGATAATGTGGAAGGAAGTGAGAGAGAGAGAGAACAGAAAGCAAACTTGAAGACTGTGAGACTGTTAGAAAGAAACCAGAGCTTGAACTTCTCTTGGTTGGTAGTCAATGCTTTCTGCTGCAATTTCGTATTATATCCATCATATCAAAAGAACAAAGTTAGTTTGCCCATTGTTTTACTAAAGACATAAATTGTTTCTTGTATTTGCTGTTACAACCAATGCTCCTGTATTACCTGTATGCATATAAGTACACAAAAATACTTCTTTATGGTAATGTCCTGATAGTGGAGTTGCTGTTTCAGAATTATGTGCATTTGGATAGATACCTTTGCATTTGGATAGATACCTTCCAAAAGCTTCAGTTGTCTGTGCTACCCACAAAAGCGTTGTAGAAATGCCTGTTTATGTGTCAGATACTGCCCCGGACTCTAGAATAATACTATGCTGCCTTTTAGCCTTTAGCTAGTTATATGTCAATATATCAATTTGTAATATAGAAATGGCTTCCAGGTGGATCAGTGATAAAGTATCTGCCTGTTAATACAGGGGATGAAGGAGACTTGGGTTGGATCCCTAGGTCAGGAAGATCCTCTGGAAAAGGAAATGGCAACCCACTCCAGTATTCCCATGGATAGAGAAGCCTGGCAGGCTACAGTCCATGGGGGTCACAAAGAATTTAACTTGACTGAAGTAACTTAGTACATAATTCTTAGCCAGGAATATACTGTTAAAGATATTCAAGAGAAAAATACCATCCTTGTAGCAAATATTACTAGTTTATTTCCCAGGAGACAAGACTACCAGCATATTTATAAGAAAATTAGACCTAGTTACTTTTTTTCTTTCCCTGGTAAAGAGAGTGAATGTATCCTAGGTCAGTTGTTTTAACTTCTACCTCCCTAATGATCCATCCATAGTATTATATATAGTAGTAATTTTCTCCTTTTTATTTTCCTATAATATTCATTGTAATGATTCCATCACACCATAAAAAAGATCAAGTCACTTTTGGTGACCATTTGGGTTTTCCAGTTTGGGGCTAGTACAAATAATATTGCTATAAATATTCTTGTATGTCTTTTGGTTCATGTATATATATAATTTTTTTTGAAGAATATAAGTATGAAATTGCTGGGTCATCAGGTATGTGTATATTCAGTTTCAGTAGATACTGATAAAGTTTTCCAACATTGTCATACCCATTTTCATTGCCACAAGCAGTGTATGAGACTTTCTGTCTCTCTAAAACTTTCCCCAAATCTTTTATTACTGATTTTGCAATTTGTAGCCATTCTGGCCGGAGAAGGCAATGGCACCCCACTCCAGTACTCTTGCCTGGAAAATCCCATGGACGGAGGAGCCTAGAAGGCTGCAGTCCATGGGATCGCTGAGGGTCAGACACGACTAAGCAACTTCACTTTCACTTTTCACTTTCATGCATTGGAGAGGGAAATAGCAACCCACTCCAGTGTTCTTGCCTGGAGAATCCCAGGGACGGGGGAGCCTGGTGGGCTGCCGTCTCTGGGGTCGCACAGAGTCGGACACGACTGAAGCGACTTAGCAGCAGCAGCAGCAGCATAAATGTTCCACACAGTATTATTCTTTTGTTATTTAGAGTTACCAGCATCACTACACCTAATCCTTTCAGTTTTAAATCCACCAAAAAAGAGTAACCCTTTCCTAGAAACAAAAGAATACTGAGCCTGAGTCTCACTGGTTCAGTGAAGACCTAAGTCTGCCCTTGAATCCTTTACTGTGCTCTCATTGTTTATGCACAAGTACTACATTCCTTTTTGCACCAAGAAGAAAATCAATCGGATTGGAATTTCTAAGCGGCCCAACAGTTAACAGTAGGTTTTAGAGAAAATCCTGTGCCTGTGGTTTTTTTATTTGTGTGTCTTTGTACATTATCCCCTTCAGATCTACTGGATTTATGGAGGAGAAGATATTTTAGAGTATTTCGAATCTTTCCCTGGCCTGTCTATGCCTCCAGGCCTTGCTTCTGATCAGAGAGGCCCCAGCTCGTACCTCTTGTGTTGGAGTGGGTCACACACTATTGCTAAATAATTTGGTGAGAAAAGATATTGCAGTGCCCACCAGCTCTGAACTCCAGAGTCCAGAGTCCAGCTCTGGACTCTTCAAATGAAATACATTAAGGAGATTTCCTGTAGTTTTCTACTTGCTTTTCACCGTACTGTACTGTTCCCACAGAAAGGCAATTTTTGTATTTTTTTCTAGTGACTTCATTGACATTCATTCAGTTTCAATTATTCAACAACCTGTAATATTCATTATTCTTTGATTATTTCTCTAGATTTATTGGACGAAAGGAAGATGAGTGGACTTACTGAGTAAGTCAATGTTTTAACTTTCTATTATTCTGTTCATTATCTGAGACTTATTCTGCTATCCTTTCCTCCTGTAAGTCTCTTTAGTAATGTCCAACTCTTTGCGACCCTATGGACTGTAGCCCACCAGCCTCCTCTGTCCGTGGGATTCTCCAGGCAAGAATACTGGAGTGAATTGGCCATGCCCTCCTCCAGAGGATCTTCCTGATTCAGGGGTTGAACCTGTGTCTCTTATATCTCTTGCATTGGCAGGTGGGTTCTTTACCACTAGCACCACCTGGAAAACCCTATTCTACTATACAGTCTGTCAATAAAATTGGTAGTGTAAATTATAGCATATAATTTGTGTGTCATGAAGAACAAACTGTATCTATAATCATAAAATATTTCATAATTTCAATGTTAAAGCAAAAAGATCACTGAGTGGATGAAAGGCATTTCTAATGTTTTTATATACTTAAAGGGAAATTATTATTTGCCTGAATGTCTATATTTTTGCTAGAATTCTTAGAGCTACAGTTTTAACTATTTCAGGGCAGAGGTGGTTGGCAGGGTGGGAATACTTATGATGAACTTCAAGAACATGTTAGAAACCATCTACTTCTATAAACTTCAAAAGTCACATATTGTGTTGTGGTTTTTGAAGTCTATTATTGATAATTTATCTTCTTGTTTAGCATAATTGATGTTTATTCCAAGATTTATATATACTTAAGTCCAAAAGTCTTTATGTTTGATTGGTTTTAGTTAAAACTGTTATTTTTACTTGTAGGATTTGAGATAAGATAGTTTCACGTCTTCTTATACAAGTTGCTAGTTAGAAATAAATAATAACGTATAAGAAGAAAAGAGACTGAATTCTAGGAAAATTTATGGTAGAGTCTTAGTCAACTGTTAAACTTGTCTTATCTAAACAGGCTCAAGGAGAGCTTATTGTGTGCTATCAGAAATTACATACCATATGGAGGCCTGGTTCACAAAGTTCGCATTCTGCTTCTGGGTCCAGTTGGAGCTGGCAAATCTAGCTTTTTCAACTCAGTGAGGTCTATTTTCCGAGGCCATGTAACGAACCAGGCTTTGGTGGGTTCTGATCCAACTGGGACATCTGAAAAGGTGAGTCCATGCTAGATCACTCAGCCTTTGCTTTTTTGTTCAAGTTAACTAGATTTGAAATGTCTTTTGCTGATCAATTTCATTACACATAGCATTCATTTCAATTTACAGTGGTTTTTTTTTTTTTTTAATGCGCTCTTAAAGCTGCTTTTTTCCCTTTGCAGTACAGAACATATTTCATTAAGGATGGGAAGGATAACAACACTCTGCCGTTTATTCTGTGTGACACAATGGGGCTGAGTGAGAAAGAAGGCCTGGACATGGATGACATACCCTATATCTTAGAAGGCCATTTTCCTGACAAATACCAGGTATGATTTAGCTAATTATTGAGAATGTATAATTGATACTTAAAATGTTTATTTTTGCCCACAGTTGACAATATCAGACTCTAGTGCATTGGGACTTACTGTATTAAACTATACT
>NW_011494954.1:3691517-3705724 GCF_000754665.1 Bison bison bison | reverse complement strand
CTATACTTGTTCATGATCCTTTTCTGCTTTTTGATATTTTATTTTATAAAGAATTAAAACATCTGAGGGGCTTCCCAGATGGCGCTAATGGTAAAGAACTAGTCTGCTAATGCAGGAAACTCAAGAGACCTGGGTTCTATCCCTGGGTTGGGAAGATTCATTGGAGAAGGGAAAGGCTACCCACTCCAGTATTCTTGCCTGGAGAATCCCACGGACAGAGGATACAGTCCATATGGTCACGAAGAGTCAGACACAACTGAAGTGACTTAGCACACAAAGCATCCAAAGGATTCTTCTGTCATAGCTGTTATAACAATGAATGCTATTTATGTTCACTTGCTTTTGGTTATGTGAAACAGAAACCTAACTACATCAATATACTCACATGGGTGATTTTTCTTATGTAGCAGGAAGTCTGAAGGTAGGCAGTTTTGGGACAGTGTGGCAGGTTATTAATTTCAAGAGTCCTTCTGACTTTTGTTTCTGAGATCCCTCAGAATAAGGCATAATGTTTGCCCTCCCAACCCCACATTCATATGTTGAAGGCTTAATCCATATTGTGCTGAGGTTTGAGGGTAGAGAATTTTGGAGGTGATTAGATCATGACAGTGAAGCCCTCATAAATGCAATTAGTATCCTTGTAAGAAAGTACACAAGAGATGACCTCTCTAGAAGCCATATGAGGACACAGCAAGAAGGTGGCTCTCACCACACACCAAATCTACTAGCATTTTGATCTTGGATTTCCTAGCTTCCAGAACTATGGGAAATAAAAGTTTTTCTCTCTAACCTGTGACAGCAGGCCAGGATGACTAAGACATGTGGTTTTAATCTTTGTGTTCTCAAGATGATCATGCTAAGCACTGTCAATATTCCAGGCAAGAAAAAGGAAAAGATTAAAGAGAAGAACTACTTCAGTCAGCCTTTAAAAAAAAAAGTTCCCATTCCTTTTTATAAACATTTAGATAATTAAGTTAATTATCAATTCATCTTGTTCCAAATGAATAGTCAAATGTGCCAACATCTTTCATTGAATGTCTTTGCATATTTTTCATTCTAAATATATATATTAATTTTTATTCCATAGTTTGTCCTATTAATATATATTTAAATTCCATTGTGATATCATTTTTGTTATATTGTCTAATTGTTTTAATTTCCATGGCAATAAATTGTGTCTTGATAACTCACTGGATACATCATTCATTATTCATTTCTCACAGGTTTTTGACTATTTCATACATACAATTTTTCAGATGAACTTGTTTGTACTTTATTTGGTTGTTTCTGTGTTTGATTTGTTGGTGCTTTGATTGGGATGAAATGAAAATTTTATATTACATGTTGATATACATCTATGCACATCCAGTATTTTTATCCAGAAACAGAAAATACTTTATTTTTAAATTCATGCAAGATTCTTTCATTCTTTAGTGTCAAGTTATCTTATAGAGGTAGCTAAGTTTATTTTAAAATATCCTTTAAAAGAAATATTTGTTATAGAGAACGTTAAACCTATGTAAAAGTGGATAAAACTATTTAACAAATTTTCATTTACATAGCTTCAACAATTTTTTATTTATATCCAATCTTGATTCATCTATGTCTATCCACATTCTTCTCTCCTGTATTATTTGGAAGAAAATATGAGACGTCATAACATTTCACCCATAAATGAATATGCTTTTAAATATATGTTGCTGTTGTTGTTCATTTGATAAGTTGTGTCTGATGCTCTGGGACCTCATGGACTGCAACACGCCAGGCTTCCTTGTCCTTCACTATCCCCTGGAGTTTGCTCAAACTCATGTCTATCGAGTCAGTGATGCCATCCAACCATCTCATCCTCTGTTGTCCCCATCTCCTCCTGCCCTCAATCTTTCCTAGCATCAGAATCTTTTCCAATGAATCAGTTCTTTGCATCAGGTAGCCAAAGTATTGAAGCTTCAGCTTCAACATTGGTCCTTCCATATAAATATTCAGGGTTTACTTCCTTTAGCATTGACTGGTTTGCTCTCCTTGCAGTCCAAGGCACTCTTGGAAGTCTTCTCCAGCACCACAAATTGAAAGCATCAATTCTTCAGCACTCCCCCTTCTTTATCATCCAACTCTTACATGCATACATGACTACTGGAAAAACCATGGCTTTGACTATATGAGTGTCAAAAAAAGTAATGTTTTTCCTTTTTAATATGCTGTCTAGGTTTGTCATAGTTTTCCTTATAAGGAGCAATTGTCTTTTAATTTCATGGCTGCAGTCACTGTCCACAGTGATCTGGAGCCAAAGGAAAAAAAAACATGTAACTGCTTCTATTTTCGCCCCCCTTCTGTTTGTTATGAAGTGATGGGACCGAATGCCATGATCTTAGTTTTTGAATGTTGAGTTTTAAGCCAGCTTTTTCACTCTCCTCTTTCATCCTCAAGAGGCTCTTTAGTTCCTCTTTACTTTCTGCCGTTAGAGCGTTGTCATCTGCATATCTGAGGTTGTTGATATTTCTCCTGGCAATCTTGATTCCATCTTTGTGATTCATCTAGTGTGGCATTTGCATAATGTACTCAGCATAGACGTTAAATAAGCAGGGTGATAATATACACCCTTTATGTTCTTGTTTCCCAATTTTGAACCAGCTCGTTGTTCAATGTCTGACATGCATACAGGTTACTCAGGAGACAGGTAAGGTGGTCTGGTATTCCCATCTCTTTAAGAATTTTCCACAGTTTGTTGTGATCCACACAGTCAAAGGCTTTAGCATAATCAGTGACACAGAAGTAGATATTTTTCTGGAATTCCCTTTCTTTCTCTATGATTTAACGAATGTTGGCAATTTGATCCCTGGTTCCTCTGCCTTTTCTAATCTAGCTTGTGTATCTGGTTCACCTACTGCTGAAGCCTAGCTTGAAGGATTTTGAGCATTACCTTGCTAGCATGTGAAATAAGTGCAACTGTACAGGAATCTGAATGTTCTTTGGCATTGCCTTTCTTTGGAATTGGAACGAAAACTGACCTTTTCCAGTCCTGTGGCCACTGCTGAGTTTTCCAAATTTGCTGACATGTTGAATGTTGCACTTTAACAGCATCATCTTTTAGGATTTGAAATAACAGCTGGAATTCCATCACCTCCACTAGCTTTGTCCATAGTAATGTTCCCTAAGGCCTACTTGACTGCACATTCCAAGATGTCTGACTGTAGGTGAGTGACCACACTGTCGTGATTATCTGGGTCATTAAGACCTTTTTGGTATAGTTCTTCTGTGAACTCTTCCCACATCTTCTTAATCTCTTCTGCTTCTGTTAGGTACTACCATTTCTGTCCTTTATCACATCCATCCTTGCATGAATTGTTCCCTTGATCACTCCAATGTTCTCGAAGAGATCTCTAGTCTTCCTGGTGGCTCAGATGGTAAAGAATCTGCCTGCAATGCAGGAGACCCAGGTTTGATCTCTGGGTGAGAAAGACCTCCTGGAGGAGGGAATGGCTACTCTTCCCAGTATTCTTGCCTAGAGAATTCCATGCACAGAGGAGCCTAGCAGGCTACAGTCCATGGGGTTCCCAAGAGTTGGACATGACTGAGAGACTAATACTTTCACTTTTATTTGAATATATATATATTTTAAATTTATTATTAAAATATATATTTAATTTATATTTAACATGTCAAATGTTTTATATATGTATGTATATATACATATATATATACACTCATGGCACATATGTGTCTTTTGTTAAATATAGCCATTATAGGCTTATCACATCTAAAAGTTATACTTGTTCTTAATTTGCAAACTATTACCCATTTCTCTTTATCATGCATCTTTTTTTGACAATTTGTTAGAAACATTATTCAAATAAATCTCTCCAGCCTCTTTTAGTCTGTATGTTCTGCCTCTATATCTTCTGGTATTCTTCTTTGAAATTAATTTTTTAAGAAATCTAGTTGTTTGTTCTCTAGACTAACCTATAGTCTGAACTTTGCTGTTTGTTTCAATTGATGTGGGTTTCCAAAACCATGGGAAAAATTCCAAAACCATGCCTGGGGCATGTTTAAATTCAGCCTGTACTTCATAGGTGGTGTTGTGTTCTTTCATGAAGAGGCATACAACTTTGGGTTTTCTCATTTTTATAATATAAGGTAGTCATTGGTGTTCAATGTCTAGATCCTTTACTGCAGTGTTCTGTCACTACTTCATTTCACATATGAAAAAGAAGCTTCCCCTCTTCTATTACTAGATTATTTAGTGGTAGAGCTTGTATAGGAAAGGTAGAAATGTATGCTGCATTTTTTCTCTTTTTCACAAACTTTTGAAACAATAAGTTAATTCTTTGTATCTGCCAACAATTACCATTTATTATTTTATTATCCATATGAACTCATGAATTGAATGTACTTGATATGCCTCTATTTACTATGTTTTTCTCCATTTTGATGCCAAATGTACCATTTTTGACAAGTGGAGACCTCTACATTTTGGATACTGAGTGGTTTTTTTTTTTTTGATAGAAACCTTAAAAATCTTCTATATTTCTTATTTATGATATACTAGATATTCAAGCCACATTGTACATATTTCCAGTTCTAGATTTTAAAACAATGATTTCTCTAAGGAGTCTTTGCTTGGGTCATTAGAACTGTTGATTGCTTCTTAGTTGGCCACTGGTTCTTGCCCTTTTCTGTAGACAGGGCTAAGATACACACACATACATATATAATATATGTGCTTATGATAAAATATAGTATGAATTTATGAAGAAACTTTCCATTCAAACTCAGGGCTAGAGAATTTTTACTTAATCTCTTCTATCTTACATAATCCTAAAGGAAATTAACTCTGAATATTCATAGGGAGGGCTGATACTGAAGCTGAAGTGCTAAAACTTTGACCATCTAATGTGAAGGGCCTATTCATTGGAAAAGACTCTGATACTGGGAAAGATTGAGGGTAGGAGGAGAAGGGGGGTTGACAGAGGATGAGATGGTTGGATGGCATCATTGACTCAATGGACATGAGTTTGAGCAAACTCAGGTAGATAGTGAAGGACAAGAAAGCCTGGTGTGCTGCAGTCCGTGGGGTTGCAAAGAGTCGTATATGACTTAGCCACTGAACAACAATCTTACATTTGTATCTCATTTTTCCCAAGCAGAGAATCCCTATTCTCAAGTGCATCAGAGGTGGCAGAATATCATGTCACCACTCATTTGCTTTATTGCACGTAATATTCACTGTGGTCTCAGAGCAAAATTCCTATTACTACTATGAACAATCTAATCATGATCATATTTAATACCAACATAATATAAGCACTATCAAGCTGGAAACAATTTATTCTTTTAGTAGATTTTTATATTCAATTTAGGAAATATGTAGCAGAAATATACAAATGACTATGCTTTCGAGTCAAATTATTTATCTCTGTGTGGTTATGATCACACTGGATATAAAAGCTTATTTGTTTAAAGTTAAGGATAGCTTTTAAAATTTAGTTTTATATTTATGTTTGTCATCTATACAAGGTCAAATCTAGAAAAGGTGTACTCAAAGAATCCATCTTTTCTCTGAATACATTCGTCCTCTTTTCTTATAAGTACTCATATAAAAATTTATAGTTTATTTGTGGTTTCTCCTTTCTTAGAGAGGTGATAGAATACTATATGTCACTGATGAATCAGATTTTTGCCACTACAAATAGTCCGGAAGTTAATAGCCTTGTATATAGATTACTTTGTATTTTGCCAATATATATATGGGACAGATTCCCAGCATAGGAATTGCTAGTTCAAGAGTAAACACATCCTATTTTGAATCACTTCCCTGCTTGTATTCTGCTGATACCAGATTTCTTTCTGAATGCTTTCACTTCCACCTTTATCCACATTGCTTCTACTATCTCGAATGCTTTCTACCATCTTCTTATTCCCTTTATCAGACTAACTCTCCCCCAACATTTTAGCTTTCCAAGTATATGACCCTTCCTCATAGAAGCTTTACCTGATCATGTGAAAGGACAGCTATCTAATTGCATAACAACTGTCTTCTCTACCAGATTGTTAGCCCTTTAATGTTAGAGACATGCCTGTTTTGTTCAGTTTCAGTCACTTGAACTGTGCTTGGTGCAGAGTGTGTGCTTATAAATACTCATTGAATTAATATGTTGCTTTATGTTTACTTGACAGTTTAATTCCTTGAAACTAAGGCCAAAAGGCATTGGTAACCATACAGGCTGCCCATTGCTGAAGGACAGAATTCATTGTGTGGCATTTGTGTTCAGTGCCAACTCTGTTGGACAGCTCTCCCATGAGATGGTGGAAAAGATCAAAAGAATTCGAAGGGAGTTGATTAAGTCTGGTGAGTCTCTTTCCACTTTACTTCTAAGGGAAATGATTATATTGTTGGGTGGTTTGGGGACAGAATGAAGAACTTAAGAAATTGCATATGTGAACTTGTGTGTGCTAAGTCGCTTCAGTTGTGTCTGACTCCTTGAGAGTCTATGGACTGTAGCCCACTAGGTTCCTCTTTTCCTGGGATTCTCCAGGCAAGAATACTGGAGTGGGTTGTCATTCCCTCCCCTAGGGGATCTTCTCAACCCAGGGGTTGAACCCACGTCTCTTATGTCTCCTTCATTGGCAGGCAGGTTCTTTACTACTAGCACCACCTGGGAAGCCCTCATAGGTGAATATTCCCCTGGCTAATCAGTGTGATTCAATCAAATTAATCCCTCACAAACCGAGTGACTTTGTGCCTCAATTTTCTGATCTATAAAATTGTAGTATAATCATAGAGCCTACCTCAGAGATTTATTACAAAGATTAAACAAATCAATATAGATGAAGACATTACTATAATCCTCACTGCCTGCTACCTTGGCATTCTAGCATGTGTTTATTTACCAAGAATCCTAAATTCCCCCTTGTTTCTTAAAGGATTAGAAAGTGGAAAAGAACATTTCAGTAAGAGAGAGATGTAGGAAAGTAAGATGTTGAATAGGGAGAGGTAGCATCAAAGCTTTGGAGAAGGTAAATAGGATTAGGGAATTAGGGTGCCTTAATAGTTTTTCTAGGCTCTGTTATTCATTCTGTTTGCAGATGAGGCAATTTGTCACAACTTTGATTAAGTTAGAAGCAGGAATGATTGATTTACTTGTTCACTGAAATTTAAAAGCTTTCAAGGGTGGTGTGCAGGGAGGTGATTGCTAAAATCCCATCTTCTTCTTGAGGCATCTTTCCCCCCATCTTGTGTGTTAGAGTTCTTTTGATTTTCTCTAATCTCCATAAAAACACAAATGTTTGGATAGGATGTAGAATCAATCAATAATGCTATAGCACACATTTTAGTTACCTCTTCCAAGAGGTGGTTTCTTTTGAAGTCTTGTCTTTTCCCATAGGAGGCAATGAAGGATATTTCCTCTGTTAGACGAATTTCAAGTATGAATGAGTAGTTAAGGGGGCCTTTTTTTGTGGGGGATTCAGAACCTTCTCAAGTCTCTGAAATTGCTCCATAGATAGCATATTGCATAATTGATAGCTGATTAAATGAAAAATATTGGTGTTGTCTTTAATAATGAAAATAATATGGATCTTTTTGGCATAGATGTGGTCCATGTGGTGTTGCTCACGCATGTGGATACCTTGGATCTGATTACAAAAGGTGACCTCATAGACGTATACAAATGTGTGCCTGTGAAACTTCAGGTAATGGGTGATGCAATTTGCAAACACATTTTCTGGGATATTATGTCACTCTAATCACATATTACTGTGTATAAAAATAAAAACAAACACCTACTGAGTTTAAGAAGAATTAAAACAATTGCTTGAGATAACTCAGGCTCATTTTCCAATTTTTAAAAATTAAATATATATTTATCTTTACACTGACACAGATATTTCCATTCACTACAATTTAATTCAGTTAGGTTCTATTCAACTTATATAAATTACCTTGATGATCAAGCAAATATGATAGTCTCCAATCAAATACACAGATAATAAAAATAATTTCCCTGCACTAAAAAGCATATAATTTTGTAGGAAGAGGTAAAGAGACTGGGGGAGGTGGTAGGATAAGAAGAAAGTGACAAAAGGATATGATGTGATTGAGTGTGATAAACAGAAATGATTAAAAATAAAATGTTTTGAAAGTTTAGAGAAGGGAAATTAGTGCATTAAAAGGGAGGGGGATGATTTCATTACTGGGGTGGGACTGAGGAGAGCATTTCAAGAAGTGAAGGGACCAAAAGGGGAAAAACTGAGGCCCTGGATAAGTCAATGCATCAATAAGGGAAAAGGTAGCGTGTATGGGAAGCATGGTACTGTTTAGTTTAGGGGAGGGCTGAATCCTTGGAGTGCTAGAGAGAGGAAGTTACATTTGCATGAGATGATTCTATTAATTAGGTGCATTATATGGAATTACAGCAATGTTTTTGAAAGAGCAATGGTATGACCAAAGTTAAGCCAATAAACATCTGCCACCCATGTGCAGAATAGATTGGAGTCGAGGGAACCTGGAGGTGGGAACCATAGTTGGGAGGAAATAAAGATGGTTAATATTTGTTGAGCACTGCTGCTGCTTGGAGGCTTCAGTCATGTCTGACTCTGCGACCCCATGGACTGTAGACTGCTAGGCTCTTCTGTCCATAGGGATTCTCCAGGCAAGAATACTGGAGTTGGTTGTCATGCCCTTCAGGGGATCTTCCTGACCCAGGGATCGAATCCAGGTCTCCTGCATTATAGACAGATTCTTTACCACTGAGCCAACAGGGAAGCCCATTGAGCACTAAATATGTGATGTATTTTCTTATTCAATACTTTATAACAACTTTATGAGATGGGCACTGTCATGACCACATTTGATAGATAAGGAAACAGAAGCACACAGAGTAAAGCAATTGCTAGTTTACTGATGGTGCTAGGAGGTGACAGAGTCCTATTTTGAACCTAGGAAGTGTGGTTCCACAAATAAACTAGGCTAAGCCTGAATTAAGCATAACATTAAATTAGTCTAGTAAAACCGACTTATCCCGAGAATAACCTTTACAAGGAAACTGAAAGGGAACTTCCCTGGTGCTACAGTGGATTAGAATCCACCTGCCAATGCAGGGAACACGTGTTTGATCCCTGGTCCAGGAAGATTCCACACGTCCTGGAGCAACCAACGCCATGTGCCACAACTCCTAAGCCTGAGTGCTGTGACTACTGGAGCCTGCGCCCTCTAGAGCCCACACACTGCAACTGCTGAGCCCACGTGCTGCAACTACTGAAGCTCGCGTGCTTAGTGCCTTGCTCTCCAACAAGATAAGCCATTGCAATGAAAAGGCTGCACATTTCAACTAGAGGGTAACCTCCACTCGCTACAACTAGAGAAAGTCTGTGCAAAGCAGCAAAGACCTAGCACAGCCAAAAATAAATAAAAATTGAAAAGAAATTTAAAAAGGAAATGATAGAGTTTAATATAAGGTGTTAAAATGCTTGAATTTCAGTGTAGTTTGTATGAAACTATTAGGTACCTTTCACTTCTAATTCATATTGAATCTATTATGTGTATTCTAAATGAAAATTAGCAATGATATTAGAACTTGACTTGTGAAGTTCTTGAAGAACCCCCTTTATGGGGCCAGATCTCTGTCTCTACATTCTCCAACAGCAAAAGCATTGCCAAGTTCTTACTTTATGTTAGTACTTTCATAATTTATATTGACATAAAATTGTATTTTGCACTGTTTTAAGATTTCTGGGCTTTACATTCTCTATTGCAGCTAGAGGCAGTTCACAGAAAACTTGGATTTGCTCTTTCTGACATCTTTGTGGTTAGTAATTATACCTCAGAGTGGGAACTGGAGCCTGTCATAGATGTCCTGATCCTCTCTGCACTGAAAGAGATGCTGCGGGCTGCAGATGACTTCTTAGAGAATTTTCCTCTTGAGAAAACAGGTAGATGTGTTTGATGGTGTAAAAGCTTAAGGTGTCCACTATGTGGCTACTTCCAGTTTGGGTGTATACTGGACCTACCCTACTTCTTCCCCTTCTTGTCTTGTTTTAAAATGAAAATTTGAAATGATTCACCTCTGTCTTAACAGACCAAGCAGTATCCTTTTTCTCTTTTGTCAAAGTGGGCGTTGCTGCTTGGGACTCAAAAAGGGATTGACTCAGCATTGTTTCTGATCAGATGTGATCTTTGATTATTGGTCCTTCATTGGAGCTTTATACTTATGCCTGTTTTTTGACTTGACTTTTCAATGGCTTTCCCTCATCAGAGCCTGTCTTAAGGCAGTGTAATCAGTTCTGGGTAGAGGTGGGTGCTTTTCCTGTTTATGACTTCAGATTTTAGTATTATGTGTATTTCCTGTTATCAACCTGTGTATAGTACATGCTGCACTGTTCCAATCAAAGATAAGGCAGGAGTGTTAGCCTAAACTCAAATCTTATTTCAGTTTGTGAGAAATCAGAGTACATATTATCTCTGGCTCTCTCCTTTGCAAACTCCTGGGAAACTCTCACATTACTATGTTTGCGTTCTGACTTTGCCTTCCTGGTTTTCCCATTCCTTCTCTTCCTTATGGGGTATGCACTCCCAAAGTCAGGGTTGGCTTAGACCTGCTGTAGCCCAGTGTTTCTTCTTCCTACTGGTTGCTTTTTCCTGCTGCTGCTAAGTCACTTCAGTCCTGTATGACTCTGTGCAACCCTATAGACGGCAGCCCACCAGGCTCCTCCGTCCTGGGATTCTCCAGGCAAGAATACTGGATTGGGTTGCCATTTCCTTCTCCAGTGCATGAAAGTGAAAAGTGAAAGTGAAGTCGATCAGTCGTGTTCAACTCCTAGCGACCCCATGGACTGCAGCCTACCAGGCTCCTCCACCCATGGGATTTTCCAGGCAAGAGTACTGGAGTGGGTTGCCATTGCCTTCTCTGTGGTTTCCCCTGGATAACCCATTAAGAGTATGTTGTTTTCCTTTACTCAGAGATCAGAAGAAAGAAATAATCAAATATAAATAAAGAAAATAAGTGAGCATGTTGCATATTAAAGCTTTTAATTTCATCATAGAAGAGTGAAAAGTGTGAAATGAGAAAACATGGGAAAAAAGGAAGCAGTTGAACCTGAGGGGGATATTTTATTTAAATCTAGAGTGAAATTACACATACAAAATCATAATACCTATAAAGAGGAGCAGCACAAGTTAAGTCATTAATTGTATAAAAGACTAATAATTTCTTTAAAAATTATGTTCTGTATCTGTGAAAAATTAAAGTTTCTTCTTGTAAAACTGAAGTCTAACTTGAGTGTGTGCATACGTGTGTGTATGTGGTATGTGTGTGATTTTGGAAAAGATTATTCTAATATGACTTGTCAACATCTTCTGACCTTCAGCCGTATTGTCTTAATTTTTGCCTTCTTATGTTATTTCTAAAGTGCTTGATTCTCTTTGGGTCCCTGTTAATGTTGTATTCTTTAACCTAAAGCCATTTTTGTTTGAATATCTGAACACTTCTTCAAAGATGTAGCAAATTAATATTACATAGAGATTTCAGTTCATGTAGCAATGAAAATTAAAGAGCTATAACTATATACAGTAGTATCGATAAATATTAAAAGTATACTATTGACCAAAAGGAGAAAGATATGAATGAATCTATACATGATGAATAGATTTATATAAATCTCACAGAAGTGCTAAGTAAAACAAAGGGAATGATAATCTTAAAAATGATGTTCATAAAAATGAAGATGATGATTTTATTTCAAGTGGAGAGGGGCTCTATGTAATATACTGTAATTTATTATCTGTTCTATTAATACTATTCATAGGCCTGGGGATTATCTCCAATTTGGGACTGTTATGAATAATGCTACTATAAAGATTCTTATACACATCTTTTGAGGCACATATAAAAATTGTCCCTGAGATGTATAACTGAGAAATTTCTAGCTCATTGGGTCTGTCTACATATCTTCAACTTTATTGGAAACAATCCAAGTGTCTATTGACAGGTGAATAAGTAAAAATATGTGGTATATCCATGCAATGGAATACTACTCAGCAATAAAAAGAAGGAAATATTTTTACAGGCAAGTGTAGGAGACAGGAAGAATAAAAGAAAAGCAGGCCCCGGCAAGGGCCGCAAAATAAATTTGTAATTATTGATAAACTGGATGCTATAAGGCATGAGACTCTTGGAACAAGTCTGGAGGGAACAGTTCATCATCTTGAAAACAAGATATGATCCTGCGACCCCAGACTGTTTCTCAACTGGTGTCTCAGAGTCCCATGTTTTACGTATCTGATGGAAAATCTATAGATAAAATATCAGTCTTAGTTACTGATTTGTTATTGGTTACTGTTTCTCAATTACTCAAGGGTTAATGATCATTTTCTTCTTTGGCCCTGAAGGCCACAAGAGTTATAGCTTAACTCCCCGCATATTCTTTCCTTCACGGCTGAAGGCATAATAAAGCTGGCTCGGATTCAGTTTCGGCACCTTCACCTTGGAGCAGTGTTGGCCCCCCGATCCTCGCTTTTCTCTGAATTCTTGTGTCTTGTTTCTCATTCTCTCCCCATGTCGCGCTTTCGGAAACCCTGCTTGTCGAGCTGGTCTCGACAGGCAAAAACATACACAAATCAGGTAGACTATTTTATTTCTTTACCTCCCAAGGTGGAGGGGTGCCGAGGTCCAGCCCTGGTTGATTCAGGGAGTTCGAAGGGAGATGGCATCGACGATTAATTTAAATATTCATCAAAGATATAAAGAGTAATAGAATGAGGATAGCTCAGTAGGAAAATTCAGCGGAGAAAAGAGGCTGAGTAGCTTGGTTTACGCGGAAAATCAATATAACCTGTGACATCGGGTTAGCTCTGATCACGGAGGCTGCAGGCGCCCTCTCGAATAGCGGAAGGTGCCCCACCTTAGGCACCTTCTTGAGTGGGTCTTAGAAGCCCAGGCAAACAAATGGTCATAGAGGACCTCTGTGCTCCAGATGGAGACTCAGGCAGAAATTGAGAAAAAGAATGACACGGGGAGACCAAGCTTCGGTGAGCAAGGCCCGTAGCTTTATTTTCAACAGGGGCTTTTAAACCCTAAGTTGCTCATAGAGGATAATAGGGGATGTGAAATCATGCAAAGTCAGCAGTCTTTGATACTTATCGAAACCAGGGTTTCTTTCCTGCAAATTTATCGTATACAAATGGTTTAGGTGATTTACATCATCTTCTGGCCAGAAGGCCTATTAACATTTTATGACTCTTGACAAAGGTTTGTCAACCGTAAGACTTATTTTCTCTAAGAGTAATTATTTTAAGGTTTGGTGCCATCCTCCGAAGGTGTTAGATAAAGTTGCATTCCTGTAGGGCAGAGGTGCAGTGGGTTTACAACAAAGGAAAGAATTTATTGCCTTAAGGGTCTAAAGTTGCTAACACCAAGGCCACTACTTATTTTTTCTACATACCAACTATATTAATTAATACACATTTAAGGATACAATACAGGGGATGTGGAAACTTGGCAGCAAGCATTGGCTCATCAATGAAATCTTTTACTAGTTTTATTCTGACAGTTTCTAACTCTCTGAGAGGCTCTAAGCTATTTAAATATCTTAAGCTTCCCGTGCCTCTCAGGGCGCCTCTCACGGCTGGGAGACTGTAAACAATTGTATGCATAGCTGTAGGAGTCCGGGTAAACTTGTCAGGCGAGTTAGAGAGCTATCTGAGGGGTTTGGATTTAAACACTCCTAATACCCAGGAACTTTATTAACTGGAGCTGTAAGTTAACTCTTTATCAGAGAGAGTGAGATGGTGGTGGGGGACAGCCCCCAGTAAAGTCAGAGGTGAGAGCACAAGGCAGTAAAGTAGGCAGACTCTGGTTTTTGGGGGTAGATGCTCGAGAATATCCAGGGGGACTCCTGAGGCTCGATCCCGCCTTTGCGAATGCTGAGCCTCCTTCTCATGACCTTTGCCACGGGCGGAGCTCCTCACACCGGCTCCAGCAGAAGGGGTTTGTGAAGAGTAAGTAGCCACCTGGTGCTTCTGCAGGAGCTAAAAGTGTCCTTTGTTTCGATCAGAATGGTGGTGAAATGGACATTTGCTTTAATAACATTTTTAAGTTGAATATTTGTATTTTATTGTACTTTCCTGCCTGTATTGTATATTCCATACTAACAGAAAAAAAGTAATATCATAGAAAACTTTTGGAATTATGCAGAACTGGGTCTAAATCCCTATTATG
>NW_011494954.1:3665285-3691417 GCF_000754665.1 Bison bison bison | reverse complement strand
ATGCTACATAATTTGCAATCTTTTAAAAAATCTTTAATTTCCCATCTTACATAGGTATGTCATAAACTCTAAATTAGATAATATATGTAACTAAATCATTAGATAATATATATAATTAGATAATATATACATATAAATAATTAGATAATATATGTAACTATATTAATATGTATGATGTATAATATGTATAATATATATATGTAATTAGTAACATACGTGAATTAGGTGATATTCGTAACTACATTAATCATTAGTGTAGGCACTTAGAAACATAAACCCAGATACTGAAGGACATTGCTAGTCTTATATTACAACAAACCAATAATCAACTATCAATCTCTCTATTGTAAATTTAATTTTATTGTAGTTGAAAATAAACATAAGATTTGGACTTGGTAACTCATAAAAAATGAAAGAGACAAAATTGAATTCAGTTTTTTTTTTTCTTTCTGTTTGTTTGTTTGTTTGATATGCAGTGTAAAGAAGGTACACCTTTAGCTTTAGGAGCATACGACGTCTCGGATTCAAAATCTGCAACAGTCAACGGAAACAAACTAAATGTTGGGTCATTTCTGCCCCCTAGTGGTCAATGCTCTAAATGGAGAAGATGCTGCTGCTGCTGCTGCTGCTGCTAAGTCGCTTCAGTCCTGTGTGACCCCATAGATGGCAGCCCACCACGTGGTGAAGGTCAAATTTGGAAGCTCAAATAAATATTGAGCTTGTTGAATATATGACAGCATTTGGAAATGCTGAGTTCTGTGCTAGAATATTTTTATTCCTGGCGTTATATCAGACATTATTCATGTATGTTTGCAAACTAAGGTATTATTAACATATCCTATTTTGGCATGTTTAAATAGAAATTTGAATGTTAATGCTCAAGGCCTATGGTGATCAATAAACACATAAAATGGGAACTTTTGTGTTTTGCTTTAAAACAATGTTATTCCCAATGACATTACTTTTGGATAATGAGGTTCGAACCCACTTACACATGAGTTAATTTGTGCAGGCAAATTACATTCATGTAGAACAGAAGAAACATTATGCTTCAAGAGTCATGTTCCTTCAATGTGAATTTATATTTGATTTAGTATTATTCTATAGGAAAAAAGAGTCTGCAAATTAGTTACTATAGCACATTGCTCCAAAAACATGACGATGTGCCCTGGTTCCCTACCAATGCTTCTTTCAGAGATTTATGATGAATTCCTTTGCCTACACAGCATTATGTCCAAACTTCTTAGGATATTTTTCCTAATCTGGACATTCTTGATCTCAAACACTAAAACAAGCGCTCCACTGAGTGACTTCCTCTTCCTAACTGTTTTATGCATTGTCCCATCTCCATGCGATTGTTTATACTTTGGGGAAGTTATTTAATTTCTATGTCCCTTGTTTTCTCATCTGGCAAATGGGAATAATTATAGTACCTACCTCAGAGAATTGTTTTGAGGATTAAATAAAAGTATACTTAAAATACTTTTTGAAGTGTCAGAAACACAGTAGACAGTAAATGTTGTTGCTGTTGTTGTTTAGTTGCTAAGTCATGTCCAACTCTTTTGTGACCCCAGGAACTGTAGCCTGCTAGGTTCCTCCATCCATGGGATTTCCCAGGCAAGTATACTGGAGCGGGGGTGCCATTTCCTTCTCCAGAGGATCTTCCAGATGCAAGGATTGAGCCCATGTCTCCTGCATTGGCAGGCAGATTCTTCACCACTGAGCCACTAGGGAAGCCGAGGCAGTAAACAAATGCCTATTGCTATTCATGTTTCCCTTCTGTAGTATTTCATCTTGTATACCTCTCTACCACCTGCCAATCAGGAATTGATTTCTCTGTCATTTGCATTCTCCTGACTCTTTGTAGACACTGTTCAGGCATTATCACACTATATGTTATTTAGCTACATGGTCATGTATGGGCACACTGCTTTTTGTGGTCAGTTCACTTAGTATAGTTTCTGTGAATAATAGATGGTCAGTAATGTTTGAAGGAATTAAATGAAGTGATTAGAAAACATGTGAAGACTTATGTGGATGTGAACCTGATTCCTGAAAAAGTAGCTGAGAATAACATCAAAAAATCTACAGCTGATTCTTGAGCAACACATGTTTAAACTGTGGGTCCACTGATAGTAGATCTTTTTCAGTAAATATACTGGACAAAATTTTGGAGATTTGCACTGCCTTGAAAAAATTACCAATAAACCATGTAGCTTAGAAATGTAAAAAAAGTGAAGAAAAAGTAGGTATGTCATAAATGCATAAAATATATGAATATTCTAGCCTATTTTATCATTTATGGTCATAAAATACATATAAATCTATAATGAAAACTTAATATTTATCAAAACTTATGCATTAAAACATGTAAAAACCATACTTGGCACCATTCATAGCCGAGAGAAAAGTAAAAAACAATGTAAAAAAGTGTAATGATGCAGTGTTAAATCATAACTGTAAAATTAGCTGCAGTACACACTGTACTACTGTACAGGCAACTCCTGCTGCTGTTTAGGTGAGCTTAGGTGTTGTGAGGGTCTGTGTAAAATGCCACGTGATGCTCATCATCTCCGTATGTGCAGTTCCTCTCTCTAGTAAACTGTGCATCACAGTAGAAAGTGATCTTTTCAGTTCTTGTGTGGTTTTCATCAGGTTTAGTTCTATATCATAAACCTTGGCTAACACCATGGGACCCATATGAAGTGCCGCTAGTGAGGTTGGAAGTGCTCCCAAGAAGCAGAGAAAAGTCATGACGGTATTACAAGAGGAAGTTTAATTGCTGGATATGTACCCTAGATGGAGGTCTGCAGCTTCTGTTGCCTGCCATTTCAAGATAAACAAATCCAGCATAAGGACCATTGTAAAAACAAACAAACAAAACAACAACAAAAACAAACCCCAAAAAGGAAATCCATGAAGGCATAACTGCATCTACACTAGCAAGCAGGAAAACTTTGCACTTTTTGCAAAATATCTTTTTATCCTGTATTGAAAATGCAGTTTTTATGCGGGTGCAGGCATATCTATAGACTAATATGTTTCAAAAAAAAGTGAAGTTATTATATGACAACGGAAAGCCAAAGGAAGGTAAAGGATCTAAAGCTGTAGAATTTAACAGTGAAGGATGGTTTGATAATTTTAGAAAGATGTTGGCTTTAAAAATACCAAGATAACAGGAGAGGCAACTTCCACTGACCAAGAGGCAGCAGACAATTTCCTGGAAAGAGTACCTCCAGGAGTTATTAACATTTATTAATACAGAAGGGAAATGTGCACCAGGATTTAAGGCAGGAATTGATAGCCTAGCTCTCCCATTTTGTGCAAATGCAGTCGGGTTTATGATCAGAACTGCCTGTATCTATAAAGCTGCTAACATCTGAGCCTTGACAGAAAAGTATATACACCAGCTGTTAGTCTTCTGGTTGTACAGCAAGAAGTCCCAGACAATGAGAAGTATTTTTCTGGATTGGTTCCATTGATGCTTTGTCCCTGAAGTCAGGAAATACCTCTCCCATAAGGCACTACTTTTTAAAGGTCTTTTGATATTGGACAATGTCCCTGGCCACCCAGAACCTCATGAGTTCAGCACTACAGGTGCTGAAGTGGTCTACTTGCTCCTAAACACAGTGTCTCAGATTCAGATTCCAGATTAGGGCTCCTAGGGACTTTAAAGCTCATTACACATGGTACTCTATGGAAAGGATTGTCAATCCTGTGGAAGAGAACCTCGATGGAAACAACATTATGAGAGTCTGGAAGGATTACACCACTAAAGATGCCATCGTTATTGTAAAAAAAACCTGTAAAAACCATAAAGCCTGAAACAATAAGTTCCTGTGGAGGAAATTGTTTCCAGATGTTGTGCATGACATCTCAGGATTTATGACAGAGCTCATCAAGGAAATTATGAAAGAGACTGTGGATGTGGCAAAAAAAGATAGGGTGGTGTCTGTGAAGGGTTTCAGAATATGGATCTTGGAGAAATTCAAGAGCTAATAGACACCACACCAGAGGAATTACCAGAAGATGATTGAGTGCTTCTGAACCAGTGCCAGACAACGGAGAAGATGTACAAGAAGCAGTGCCAGAAGAAAAAAAAAACAAAAACAAAAAACTAACGTTAGACAAAAGTCAGAAGGGTTCTGACTTTTCAAGACTGCTTTTGCATTCTTTTATAACATGGATGATCCCTTCTATGATTTGGGCACTGAAGTGAATGGTAGGAGGATTCAGTCTGTATAGAAACATTTTGGAAATGAAAAGCGAAGTCAGACAGAAGTTATGATATATTTCCATAGTTACACTAAGTGTGCCTGACCCTCCTGCTGCCCTTTCCACCTCTTCTCCCTCTTTGGTCTCTGCCACTCCTGAGACAGCAAGACCAACCCTCCTCTGCAGCCTACTCAACATGGAAATGGCAAGGATGAAGACCTTTATGATGATTTATTTCTACTTAATGAACAGTAAATAGTCATCATGCTGTACAGTTAATAAACTTATCTGTTGTGTATGTTCATGTAAAAATCAAATAACTGTAGGACAAAAACCATAGGAGATATTTTTGTGTCATCATCATCGTCACCTAAGTGTTCATATTCTGTTAATTCCTCAAAATAATTTTTGTATCAGAGGGCATATTTTGGGGTGACATATCCTGATTTCCTTCTGTTGAAAGAGGAAGCTGCTACCTCTGTACATAGGCAGAGAGGACAATGTGGTGAGATGGTGTTACCAGAACCAAGAAGCCAAAGCTTTCTGGAGGAAACTGTAACCACAGTGGGAGCTTCCTGGTGAGAAGAGAAGCTGCAGAGGGTGGACTGTCCCATGGAAGCTGGAGCCATAAGAAGGACTTAGTTGCTGCTGGAAGTCACACCCAAGGGCGAGAAGGGAGCTGACAGAGCCCCCATCTCTGCACTACAAACTGCCTTCTAGTCTCCAGCTGGCAACTCCCACTGGCCAAACTCAGCCATAAATCAGATGATGTGGAAGCCTGGATGAAACTGCAGGAATGGGCTTGTCTGTGATGTGGAGTGGAATGGGATGCAAGCCTGAGGAACAGATCTGGAGGCAGAAGTGCAGCTGACCCTTTTCTAACTTCTTTTCTTTCCCACAAATTACATTCCTATCTCTGAATTTCTGGTTATTCCTAAACACAGGATGCATATTCATGCCTTTACTACTATTCCTGCAGCACAGAACAAAATCTTTATTCTTTTTGTCCTATTAAAATTTAACCAATTGTTCAAAGTCCAACTGGTATACCACACCATTTAAAAACATTTCTCATACTGTCAGTTAAATATTATATTCCATTGGTTCTTTATTTTTGCTTATGCTTCTGTTGCAGCAATAATTTTTGCCTTACAGTAGGGCTTCCCTGGTGGCTCAGATGGTAAAGAATCTGCCTACAATTCAGGAGACCTGGGTTCAGTCTTTGGATCAGGAAGATCCTCTGGAGAAGGGAATGGCAACCTACTCCAGTATTCTTGCCTGGAGAATTCCAGGGACAGAGAAGCCTGGTGGGATACTGTCCATGGGGTCACAAAGAGTCAGACATGACTGAACAACTAACACGCAAAGTGTTTCATGTGTAGGTCCTTTTCTCTCAGTATTGAAAACACATTTGGCTATTGCTATTTCTTTGGAAGGAATGATGCTAAAGCTGAAACTCCAGTACTTTGGCCACCTCATGCAAAAAGTTGACTCATTGGAAAAGACTATGATACTGGGAGGGATTGGGGGCAGGAGGAGAAGGGGACGACAGAGGATGAGATGGCTGGATGGCATCACTGACTCGATGGATGTGAGTCTGAGTGAACTCTGGGAGTTGGTGATGGACAGGGAGGCCTGGTGTGCTGCGATTCATGGGGTCGCAAAGAGTCAGACACGACTGAGTGACTGAACTGAACTGATGAAAAGTTCCCATGGGCTGAACACTTACTTTAGTGCTCAAATTAGTGTGAAAACATTGCCTAATATGGTCTTACCTCTACTTACAGCTCAAGGACCCTGGTATATAGTCTCTCTCTTGACACCAGGCAGGACTTCTGTTAACTCAAAAATGGGAGGAAAAGGACTTTCTTCCTGAGGCATGGAGAATTTGAAACTACAATGGATGTCAAGATTTTGTCCTCCCTCTCTCTGGAGAATTCACCATCCTAGGACGGAGGAGCCTGGTAGGCTGCAGTCCATGGACTGAGCGACTTCACTGTCACTTTTCACTTTCATGCATTGGAGAAGGAAATGGCAACCCACTCCAGTGTTCTTGCCTGGAGAATCCCAGGGACGGAGGAGCCTAGTGGGGTGCCATCTATGGGGTTGCACGGAGTTGGACACGACTGAAGCGACTTAGCAGCAGCAGCAGCATGAGTCTAATTTGCTTAGGGGAAAAAGTGCATTGAGTTTCATTTGAAAGATCATTTTCTCCTAAAGACAGAAAGGTTTCTACTTCTTTTTCAAGACAAGCCTGCAGAGGGTGAGATGCTTTTCCTTTACCAGTGGTTATGATTTATTAACACAAATGTTAGGCTTGGTCAGTATCTGCTGCATCTGTATGTCAAACCACATATTTTGCAGTGCATCAAATAACAACTTCCCCAGCACTGTGGGAGGAGATAAATTCACCTGTTTAACACCATTCTTTATTGAACATCTATGTACTGTAAACTGTGCAAGTGTCTTGAGAAGGGTCATTCTGCACAAAGTTTAGTCACAACGATAGCTGGATGGCAAGGCAATTCTTTGCAGGGATCTGGACTGGGGCTGTTGAGGGCTCTTGATTTAAAACGGCACAATTTAACTGCATCATAGCAATGTCAAGAACATGCATTTCAATGTATCATTCTCAGTCATTCCAAGATCTCAATATCTAGAAGCTTGCAAATATTTTGTAGTCTCTGCAAACTTGAGATATTCCTGAAGTCTCAAGCTATGAGTTATTTAGACTTACTCCTTTACTGTTCTAGTTTTGCTCCTTCTCCATGCATATTTTGTTTTTAAAACATTTAGCAGTCATCTGGGCTACATTTTCTTTGCATTCCATATGCATGGAAAACATGCTTATCCTGAAAATCATGTAAATCATGTTATAAGAATGGTCTCCTAGTTGTATTCAAGAAAATTGATTCCTTCCAACCTTCATGATTATTATTCATGAGAATCCCCATTGTGTAGCGTATTTTCCCCAATTCTAGAGTTTGGGAAGTGTAGTATTAAAACGGGACTCTGGAAGCATACAGTCAACATTTTGCTTTGTTGTTAAGTAGCTCTAAGATTTGAGTTTAATTTCTTTACTTCTGTAAGACTTAGGTTTTTCATTTGTAAAGTTAAGAGCTTGGACTTCGCAAGATTAATTCTAAGCCCTTTTCCAGGTCTGAAATTCTATTATATTATAATGATAAAAATCCTGATGTAAATATTTGCATATATGGGACAGGCAGTTAAAACTCTATAAAGTATATCCCTCTGACACATGAAGTTCTAAGCAATTAAACTTGATTTTGAAAGTATCTTCGCTGTACGAGTGGTGGGAGAAATCTTTAAATAAAGACACTGGGCCCTGTAAGTTACAAACTCTTTTTCTGTGACTTTTCCCTCACCTTTTCATAGTTTCCTATTCAAAACAAGTTTTACCACCATTTGCAGCCAAGTAGAATCAAAGTAGGATATAAAAATCGATCCATGTTTATACCATTTTCATACATCATTTAAGATTACCACATGATGCACCAAATATCTGTAATTGGTTCCAGTTTCTCATTTATGGGCTCCAATGACAACACTGTATGTCCAGAGAAGTGAGAATATCATTTCATTACTTCAACCAGATCGAGTCCGTGACTAAGAAGAGATAAGTTCATAATTGGCAATGAGAGCTGGGAGGGGGGTGGAGAGGAGAATGACAGTCCATGGGGAGAGTGAGAAAAAGGCAGAGCAGTGGGAAAGAGAATGGGAGAAACAGAATCTGACTGCACTGAGAAGGAATAATCTCCCAGGTCTCTGGAAGCTCCCACCTGGATCGCTGATCAGTATGTTGGCTGGGTCACTCTGTTCAGCTGCTCATTTCATGTTTTCTCTTTGTTTTCTTTTTCTCTTTGTTGCTGTTAGTCACAAAATGAATTGGTTGCAGTAGAGCCAGGATCAGTCATAAAATCACAATACATTTTATTTTCCCTGCACAACATTTATTATTGCTGTTTTCCCTTAATGTCAGTTATTGCAGAAATTTAGAATAATATACAGGATTAAGAGGCTTTCCAGGTGGCTCACTGGGTAAAGAATCTGCCTCCAATGCAGGAGCCGTGAGGATGGGTTTAATTCCTGGATTGGGAAGATTTCCTGGAGAAGGGCATGGCAACCCACTCCAGTATTCTTGCCTGGAAAATTCCATGGACAGAAGAGCCTGGCAAGCTACCTCCATGGGGTTGCAAAGAATTGGACACAACTGAAGCAACTGAACATGCATGCATGCACAGGGTTATGAAGCAAAAAGTCACAGGGGCTAATTGTAATCCATTCACTCTTTGAATCATCACTTATTAACTTATACGATACTTCGTTCAGTTCAGTCACTCAGTCAGGTCCGACTCTTTGCGACCCCAAAAACCGCAGCATGCCAGGCCTCCCTGTCCGTCACCAACTCCCAGAGTCCACCCAAACCCATGTCCATTGTGGCAGTGATGCCACCCAACCATCTCATCCTCTGTCGTCCCCTTCTCCTCCTGCCCTCAATCTTCCCCAGCATCAGGGTCTTTTCAAATGAGTGAGCTCTCCCCATCAGGTGGCCAAAGTATTGGAGTTTCAGCTTCAACATCAGTCCCTTCAATGAACACTCAGGACTAATCTCCTTTAGGATGGACTGGTTGGATCTCCTTGCAGGCCACGGGGGTCTCAAGAGTGTTCTCCAACACCACAGTTCAAAAGCATCAATTTTTCTGTGTTCAGCTTTCTTTATAGTCCAACTCTCACATCCATACATGACTACTGGAAAAACCATATTCTTGATCAGACAGACCTTTGTTGGCAAAGTAATTTCTCTGCTTTTTAATATGCTGTCTAGGTTGGTCATAACTTTCCATCTAAGGAGCAAGTGTCTTTTAATTTCATGGCTGTAATCACCATCTATAGTGATTTTGGAGCCCCCCAAAGATAAAGTTTGACACTGTTGCCACTGTTTCCCAATCTATTTCCAGTGAAGTGATGGGACTGGATGCCATGATCTTAGTTTTCTGAATATTGAGCTCTAAGCCAACTTTTCACTCTCCTCTTTCACTTTCATCAAGAGGCTCTTTAGTTCTTCTTCACTTTCTGCCATAAGGGTGGTGTCATCTGCGTATCAAGGGTTATTGATATTTCTCCCGGCAGTCTTGATTCCAGCTTGTGCTTCCTCCAGCCCAGTGTTTCTCATTATGTCCTCTGCATAGAAGTTAAATAAGCAGGGTGACAATATACAGCCTTGACGTACTCCTTTTCCTATTTGGAACCAGTCTGTTGTTCCATGTCCAATTCTAACTGTTGCTTCCTGACCTGCATACAGATTTCTCAAGAGGCAGGTCAGGTGGTCTGGTATTCCCATCTCTTTCAGAATTTTCCAGTTTATTGTGATCCACACAGTCAAAGGCTTTGGCATAGTCAATAAAGCAGAAATAGATGTTTTTCTGGAACTCTCTTGCTTTTTCGATGATCCAGTGGATGTTGGCAATTTCATCTCTGGTTCCTCTGTGTTTTCTAAAACCAGCTTGAACATCTGGAAGTTAACGGTTCACATATTGCTGAAGCCTGGCTTGGAGAATTTTGAGTGCAGTTGTGTAGTTTGAGTATTCTTTGGCATTGCCTTTCTTTGGGATTGGAATGAAAACTGACCTTTTCCAGTCCTGTGGCCACTGCTGAGTTTTCCACATTTGCTGGCATATTGAGTGTAGCGCTTTCACAGCATCATCTTTCAGGATTTGAAATAGCTCAACTGGAATTCCATTGCCTCCACTAGCTTTGTTCGTAGTGATGCTTCCTAAGGCCCACCTGACTTCACATTCCAGGATGCCCAGCTCTAGGTGAGTGTGAGTGATCACACCTTCATGATTATCTGGGTTGTGAAGATCTTTTTTGTACAGTTCTTCTGTGTATTCTTGCCACCTCTTCTTAATATCTTCTGCTTCTATTAGGTCAATACCATTTCTGTCCTTTATTGAGCCCATGTTTGCATGAAATGTTCCCTTGGTACCTCTAATTTTTTTGAAGAGATTGCTAGTGTTTCCCATTCTATTGTGTTCCTCTATTTCTTTGCATTGATCACTGAAGAAGCCTTTCTTATCTCTCCTTGCTCTTCTTTGGAACTCTGCATTCAAATGGGTATATCTTTTCTTTTCTCCTTTGCTTTTTGCTTCTCTTCTTTTCACAGCTATTTGTAAGGCCTCCTCAGACAGCCATTTTGCTTTTTTGCATTTCTTTTTTTGGGGTATGCTCTTGATCCCTGTCTCCTGTACAATGTCATGAACCTCCGTCCATAGTTCATCAGGCTATCAGATCTAGTCCCTTAAATCTATTTCTCACTTCCGCTGTATAGTCATAAAGGATTTGATTTAGGTCATACCTGAATGGTCCAGTGGTTTTCCCCACTTTAATCAATTTAAATCTGAATTTGGCAAAAAGGAGTTCATGATCTGAGCCACAGTCCGCTCCCGGTCTTGTTTTTGCTGACTGTATAGAGCTTCTCCATTTTTGGCTGCAAAGAATATAATCAGTCTGATTTTGGTGTTGACCATCTGGTGATGTCCATGTGTAGAGTCTTCTCCTGTGTTGTTGGAAGAGGGTGTTTGCTATGACCTGTGCGTTCTCTTGGCAGAACTCTGTTAGCCTTTGCCCTGCTTCATTTTGTACTCCAAGGCCAAATTTGCCTGTTACTCCAGGTGTTTCTTGACACTTCAGGGTAATCAAATCCCCTGACCAAAATCAAAGATAAGGAAAGTCATCAGTGCACAGTAAAACTAAGTTTGAAGCATCTGAATAAAAACATTGTTCACTTCATTGTCTCAGGTGCCTGCCAAGAAGTACATGAATATGCAAACAGTGGAGAATCAGGTAGGATCTTGACACTATATGTCATCAACAAAAGCTGCCTGAGGGTTCTTCCTGAAAATGAATCATTAAGAGGGTTTGTGTGCATGTGTGCTCACTCAGCTGTGTCTGACTCTTTTCGACCCCAAAGACTATAGCCCACCAGGCTTTTCTGTCCATTGGGATTTTCTCAGTAAGAATACTGGGGTAGGTTGCCTTTTCTTTCTCCAGGGGATCTTCCCAACCCAGGGATTGAACCCATATCTCTTGTGTCTCCTGCATTGGAAGGTGGATTCTTTACCATTCAGCTACCTGGGAATCCCTAAGAGTGTTTCCACCTTGGCTCAAATGGGTGACCCACTATTCTAATGTGGTGTTTCCTTGCAGGAGCTATGAAAATTCATCATAAAGGGCACTCACACTTAAATGTTCAATTGATTTTCCAATCAAAGTTCCAAAATTATTTAATGGGAAAAGATAGCCTTTTAAAAACCTATGCCAGAACAAATGGATAAATAAACGAGTGGGGAAAAGAAACTCTAACCCTGACCTCACCCCATATGCAAACATTAACTCAAAATGAGTTATAAAATTAATTGTTAGAGCTAAAATTATTAAATTTCTAGAAGAAAGCTTTAAGAAAAGATCTTTATGACATTGAGCAAGGCAGAGTTATTAATAGACTCTAAAAGCCACATAAAAGGAAAAAAATCAAAATTGATTAGATCAAAATTAAAAACATTTTCTCTTTGAAGCGCCTTGTTAAGAAAAGCACTGAGAGGGAAAAAATGAAACTATATCAACAAAGTGCTGATATCAGGAAAGTAAACAAAGACTTTATCCAGAACATATAAAGCACTCTTATTCAAAGAGAAGAAAAAAATTTTTAATAGGCAAAAGGTGTGGCATATTTCACAAAAATGGCCAATAATCACAGAGGATGATCAACATCAGTAGTCATCAAGAAGATCCAAATGAAAATGTTAGTGAGATATCCCTATACACTCATCTGAATGGCTCAAGTCAAGAAGATGGACAATACTTCTCACAAAAGATGTGAAGCAACTGAAACTATCATACCTTGATATGGAAATTCAAAATAGCCCATTAACTTGGAAGATAATACGGTGTAAGTAAGTAAGTGTAAGTTGCTTAGTCATGTCTAACTCTTTATGACCCCATGAACTGAAGTCTGTCAGGCTTCTCTGTCCATGGAATTCTCCAGGCAAGAATACTGGAGTGGGTTGCCATTTCCTCTTCCTGGGGATCTTCCTAACCCAGGGGTCAAACCCAGTCTCCTACGTTGCAGGCAGATTCTTCACCTTCTGAGCCAACAGGGAAGCCCCTTCTTATGAAATTAAACATGTTTTATGATCTGATACAGCAATCCCATTCTAGATACTTATCTAATGAAAAGGAAAACATATGTCCATACAAAGACTTGTACATTCATGCTTATTGCAACATTGTTTATAATAGCAAAACCCCTCAACTGATGAATGGACAAATTGTGTTATATGTAGTATATCCATATATGATAGTTTATCTTATGACCTGACCTTATCATGGAATGTTCAGATGTCTCTCTGTGTGTGGTTGTGTGTGTGCTCAGTCATGTCCAATTCCTTGCGACCCCCTCTGTCCATGGAATTTTCCAGGCAAGAGTTCTGCAGTGGGTTGCCATGTCCATCTCCAGGGGATCTTACCAACCCAGTGATTGAGCCCACGTCCTCTTGCATGTCCTGCAATGTCAGGCAGATTCTTAACGACTGTGCCACCTGGGAAATTAGGCATTATTTATGGTTAAGTCTTTGGCTATTTCCAGAAGAGACTGGCATTTGAATTGATAAACTGAATGAGGTGCATTGCCCTCCCCAATATGGGTTGGCATCTTTCAATCTGTTGAGGGCTTCAATAGGATATAAAGGTGGAGGAAGGGGTGATTTGCCCTGTCTGCCTAACTAAAGCCTTAATTAAGCTATTAAACATTTAAATTTTGAAAAGTAAACCTATCCACAAAGAAAACCCCATTCCTAGATGAATTCATCAAAGTATCTTACATACTTTTACACACAGAGTGGAAACACTTCCAAACTTATTTTATGAGGTCATCATCAAATTAATTTCCAAATATGTCAAAGATAAAACAGTAAAACAAAAGCCAATATTTTGTCAATATCACAGTATATATATTTATATGTGCTTTAATTTTGCAATATATTGTAGTTTTCATTGTAAAAATTTGGGCGCCTCCTTTTTTTGCTAAATTTACTCCTGTTTCATATCTTGATGTTCTAGTACATGATAGTTTCTAATTTTACTTTAATATTTTTAATTGTGATATGACAGCAATAAAATTGATCTTTATGTTATTGACTATGTCCTGTGATCTTGCTAAATTTATTTTTAGTTCTAGTAGCTTTTGTATAAATTCAATGGGATTTTCTGTGTACATGGTTGATAATGTCCTTGACAAGTAAAGGCAATTTTTAGTCTTTCTTTCCAATATTTATGCTTTCCCTTTATCGATCAAGCCCCTCTCTGTTTGTCTATCTATCTATCTAACATCTATCTCTTTGCCTGATTAAATTGGCTAGTTAAAACCTCCATCACAAGGTTGAACAGAAGTGAGATAGACATCCTTCCCTAAGTTTTGATCTTAGCTAGGAAGATTTGAGCCTTTCAAAATTGATATTAGCTGCAAGATTTTCAAATATGCCTTTTATCATGTTAAAGTAATTCCCTTTTATTCCTATTTTTCGAAATTTTTGTCATAGATAGGAGTTAAAGTTTTTCTTGTTTTCTCCCTGTATCTATTGCGATGATCACATGGATTTTTTCCTTTATTTTACTTATATGGTGACTGATCTATTTTTGATTGTCCAACTGATCATTCATTATTAGTATAAGCCATTCTTGGCCATTATACATTTTTCTGTTTGTATATTTATATATTTGTGTATGTGTTTATGGGATTTTGGTGTGTAATTCTCTTTTTTCTGGAGATGTCTTTGTCTGATTTTGGCTCCATTACATGAGTTGGAAAATGTTCTCTCTTCAGTTTTCTGGAACGGTTTTTGTAGGATTGGTATTATTGTTCCTTAAATGTTTGATAAAATTTATCATTGAATCCTTCTGGGCCTCTCTTTGTGATAAGGATTTTGATTATAAATTCTAATTCTGTAATTGCTATAGGCCTATTTATGTTTTCTATTTCATTTTGGATATCTTTTCATAAGTCATACCTTTCAAGCATATTGTCCATAGGCCAGCTTTATTGGCATTAAGCTGTTCATAATATTTCTTTATTATTCTTTTTTTTTGTTTTGTTTTGTTTTTAATTTTATTATTATTATTATTTTTACTTTACAATATTGTATTGGTTTTGCCATACATCAACACACATCTGACATGGGTCAAAATCTACAGTGATGCATCTCTTTTTTTATTTTTCTTTTCTTTTTGGTCATTATAGCTAGATTTTGATTATTTTATCAATTAATCATTACAAACAACAAGCTTTGATTCTACTGATTTTCTTCTTTGCTTTTCTATTTCTATTTAATTGATTTTTTCTCTTACCTTTTGTTAGTTATTTACTTTTACTTTGAGTTTACTTTATGCTGTCTTTTCTTGGGACTTACCCCTAGGGTCTTGTCAATTTTATTAGTCATTTTAAAAAATCAGATTTTGATTTTGTTGATCTCATCCATTATATTTTTGTGTCCTATTTAACTGATTTCTGCTTTTACCATTATTATTTCTTTCCTGTTACCTCACCATATATGAGCCTACTCCTTTCTTGAAATAGTGATAGGTCTATTTTATCTATGAAAGCATTACTTTTCTTGAAATCTGTTTCAAGTTAACAGACTTTTAATGAGGATAATTAAAGAGTTTCTAGAATTTCCATGAATCAAGACATTTATTGACTATGACTTGCTTACAGCAAGGTCTGCCTTTAAGAAATCAACTAATCACATGTTGACGTTTTTCTACTTCCACGTTTTTGGGAAATAAACATTCTATGGTTACTGAAAAGCAGGAGGAAATAGAAGAGAGAAAGGTGGAGGTAATTCAGTTCTGAGTACTTTGGGGCTCAGTATTTGCATCAATACATGATAGAAAGGGGCAGCTGATGGTACTCAACTGCAACTCTGATTCTCAATGGCAATTCTGACAGCGTAGTTGTCATAGATTTATGGTCTCCCAATGGCATTTTACTTTCTAAAGATGTCCTTGGTACAAAATTCTGTTCTTATGTAGGTTATAGTTTGGCCTCTTCTGTGGCACACAATTAATTATATCTGCTACTGTAAAGTGCACTCTTTGAACATTCAGTGAAAATATACTTTATACTAGGAAGATATCTCCTGGGATTTCCAAGCTTAAGTCACTTTTTTGTTGGAACGAAGCAGACAGCTTTATCATTTGGCAATCCTAGTAGAGAGACTTAAGACTATTATTTCCTTTAAAAAGAGAGAAAATAATAGTTCTACCTCTGATTTTAAGAGAGTATTTTGCATCAGAACAAACTTCCTGTCTTGGAACAAAAAGTAATGAAAGTCAGATACAGTAAGAGAAGAATAAATAGGTAAAAACAGCTACTGGAGAGAAACCAAGTCAGCCAAAAATAAGATAAAATACAGCAAGGTGAGCTCTTCTTTCTCTGTACCTTTTACACCTTGAGGGCCTTGATGATTAACAGTTTTGAAAATCAAAGGCCAAATAAAAGCAGAGGCTTAAAGCTTGTTTTGGTCTCACTGGGCTAGTGATGTAAAATAGAGGAGTTAAGAAATACCAAGGAACTCATCACTTCATGGGAAAAGTCCTGAAGAAAACAGAACCATGGAGAAGTAAAACCATCTATATGCTTGGCTTTTGCCCTCATATTATTATACAGTGAAGCACAACACTACTTTGAAGAATCTTAGCTTGTTTTCTGTGTATACACCTGGAGCTTTTCAATTCTTTGTTTGGACCTAACCTCCACAGACCACCAGAGTTGAGATTAGTAAGGGAAATACATAATATAAGCCCTTCCTTTTTCATATTTGTAGTTTAAGATGAACTAACACATCAAGGGAACAGCAGTAAAGGACCTTCAAGATTCTTGAGACCAGTTTCTGATGATGAAGGGACTAAAGGTATGAAGAATAAAGAACAATAGATTTTGAGAGTTAGAGGCTGGCTGCATTGGTTCTCATGTTTTCCCTGAAAACCCTTTCACTGGTGTCTCAGGTTGGAGACACTACCTAGGACTTCTTGGCACCTGACCTCACTTTCACCAATTGTGACCTTCAGGCAGGAGTCAGCAACCTTTTCCCACAGAGGCCAGTTAGTAAATATTTGCAGCTTAATGGGTGATGTCCTCTCTGCAGCAATTACTGAACTCTGATGGTGTATTGTTAAAGTAGCCAAAGACAGAAGGTAAGTACGTGGAGATGGCTGTGTTCAAGTAACATTTTATTTACGGACACTGATAATTAAATTTCACATATTTTTCATGCATCAGGAAATATTATTCTTCTTTTGATATTTTCTTCCACCAATGTACAAAATTGGCCCATGGCTGCTGCTTGCTGATCCCCTGTCTTAGAGCTTCAGGGTTTCCCTGGTGGCTCAGATGGTAAAGAATATGTCTGCATTATGGGAAACCTGGGTTTGATCCCAGGTTTGGGAAGATACCCTTGAGAAGGGCATGACAACCCACTCCAGTATTCTTGCCTGGAGAATTCCATGGACAGAGGAGCCTGGTGGGATACAATCAATGGGATCACACAGAGTCAGACACGACTGAGTGACTAACACGTTAATGTTAACATGTTAACATCTTAGGGCTTCAAGTCCTTCCTGAAATTCTGAATCCTCAGGAGACTCAGTACTGTTTTCCCATAACAACAGCATTATGGATCATATGAGATTTTGAGGAAATATTCTGAGGACGATCTGTTCCTGGAATCAGTTTCAGCCAGTTAATAGCCACACCATCAAGGAAGAGATGATGGCTAATCAATTTCGTGGTTATTCTCAGTGTATGCTCCAGAAATAATTCACTTGATTTTTCTCCTTCTTTAATTGGCAGACTCTAAACATGAATGAGGAATGATTTAATATGATATACTATTCCATTAAGAAGAGAAGGTGGAATGAGAAAGGATTTTTTGGTTGAAATTTTACAATTGTTGTAGCCCATGGGGTTGCAAAGAGTCGGATACAACTTAGTGACTGAACAACAACAATAAATAACTTCTATTCATGAACAAGTCTAAGACTTGGCTAGATTCTTCCACATGTTCAGGAGGACCATCAGTATTGAACTAAGTGACTGGCTGGTTGGCTGAAACAGCATTACAGAAACTGACATTTATCCTTGCTCTATGAGTTGAACCAGAGAATGGTCTGAAATAAGAAATTAAAAGAGAAAGATGGGGAAATGACAATAAAATAATAAGGCATTTGATAATACACTTTCAACTGTAAGTAAGATTGTTATAGTTCAGAAATTTATATTAAATTAAAAAAAAACAGAAATTCATTTGCAAGATTATAATGTTCATGCAAATCTTTTAAATTCAGACAGGAAAGTATTATACATACATTTTAGGTGTCTATAAGGACACCTAAGGACATCTAAGTTCCAAGACATGTTTCCAGCTTTGGAAAAAGAAAATCAAAGCTGATGTTTATAGCAAATTTGGGAAATGGATTTTCTTGCCCCTATCAGAAACTACACTCTGTTTCTTCCCTGAAAGAGTACTTCTAACAAAAGAATTAATTCTGCAGAGTTTCTTTAACAAAGAAAAGGCTTAAGATGAAACATACCAGTATGAGGTCAAGAGGTTGCTTCAGAGAAGATATCTTTAGCAAGAAATGGAGTATTTAAGTGAAAAGACTCACTCCTGGCTCCCCCCAAAATATAAAGTTGTCCAAGTTAAGCAAGAATTTTGCAAAGGCTATTAATTGAAAGGACCAGTAGATGGCATCAATATGTCAGGATAGACTCAAGGCTCAAGGAAAGAAAAAGGGCAATTTGGCAGCTCCTTACTTCCACGATCTAAGCTTGTACTGTTTGCCTCTCTGATCCTATCTGACACTCTGAGTTACTGCTTCAATTTTATTCCACACTCAGGAAGGGTCCATGAGCACATTCCGGGGGACTTTGGACCTCAGCAAAATGATGTGATCAGAAGAGAGTCATATTTACCATGATAACTTCCCTGCTTCTGTCCCTATGCTCATTTTCCTTTCTTCCTCCCTCTCTTCCTTCATCTTCCCCTTCCTTCTTTCCTCCTTCCCTCATCCCTTCCTCTGAACCTCAGGTACAAATATCTGAGTGAAGAGCATTATGCTTACCATCATCACAGAATGAAAATCTGTCTCTTTCTCTCATTTTCCTTCTTTCCCTGGACTTCCAGATAGATCTCCCCATAGATATTCAAGGAACGTAGTTGGTACCGACCCTTGACTGTATATGCACACATATAGACTATGTGATGTTTGATGCATGTACATATATTTTTAATTTTTATGAATAGTAATATATCATTGATCTTTGTTTCTTGTTGTTTTCACTCAACACTCCATTTCTAAGAAACGTTCAAGTTGCTATTACTCCTGACTGCTAGCTATTATTATTCCATAGTATATACCTACTATGTTTTACTTGGCTATTCTTTTAGTGATGGACATAACTAGGTCTTGGTTGTTTGGGGGTAATCTTCTATTTTTCTCTTTTCTCTTAGGGCATGGTCAGACTTTAGAAAAAACACACTTTGTAAAATGGCTTCCAAAAATGTGATAAACAGTGAATGAAACTGAGGAAACAGTTGTTGGGAAAAACATTCTCAGTTCTTTGCTCTGTTTCTTTAAGCCTTATAGAAGGGCTTTCTGATTCTCATTATTACTAATTTTTACATTTTTTACCAAGGACAAGTTTAAAAACCAAGGAGATATTTATGTTCATTCTACTTTTAAGTTTGTTTTCTCTTGTTCAAACAATGTGTTTTAAAAAGAGAACGAAAATGAGAATTTTAGGAAATTAAAATAACTGCTTCATGCTTTATAACCAACATCATGGCTACTTCTAATCTTACTCTGCTCTGCATATATAAAATGTTTTAATGGAAAATGCACATGCATTCTGCAGCATGAAGTATTAGTAAACTTCCCTGGCCAGATAGATGGGCAATACTACATGTCTTTGATGCTACAAATTGAATTGTGTTCCTCCAAATTAGTGTTGAAGTCCTAACTCTCCATGTGACTGTGTTGGAGATAGGACATTTAAGGAGGTGATTTAAGTTAAATGATGGGATAAAGGTAGAATCCCAATTCTCTAGAACTGGTACTCTTTCATAAGAGGAGGAGGAGACACCAGAGTGTGCTCTCTACCACGTGAGGACCTGGCAGGAAGTCAGCCTTCTGCAAGCCAGGAGGAGGGCCCCACCAGCATGTGAACTAGTGGTACCCTGATTTCAGACTTCCAGCCTCCAGAACTGTGAGAAAATGTTTCTGTTGTTTAAGCCACTCAGTCTATGATGTTTTATTATGGCAGCCTGGGCTGACTAATGCAAAGGTGCAGATAATAAATATTTTAGGCTTGTGTGCCAGGACCAACATTACAAAGCTTATTCTGGAATGCCTTTCTAAGAGGCTGACAGTTGGCTGAGAAATCAATCACAAGCAGTATCCAATTATGCAAAACTCAAGGTGTTCCTGACAGTGTAAACAGTAAGTGCAAAGTCCTCAAGGTGGTGGAAGTGGCATCCTGCTTGTGGGGGAACAAGAGAATAGGGACAACAATAGGGCCAGTGTCTGGCTTACAGTCTGGCATAAGAGTGTGAGATGTATGAAATAAGGCAGGCTAATGAGGAGGGTGAGGTCCTGGAGAGAATTTGAAAAGGAACTTGGATTATAGTCTAAGGGTCGTGGGACAGTTTTGGTGTGTGTGTGTTTAACTTTGTATTTCTTTTTGGAACACTTTAAAGGCTGAAAGTAACTTCATCTGATTTCTGCTGAAAAAATCACTTTGGCTACCTAATGGAGTGGAAGCTGGGAGTCTAGTTAGTAGGTAATTGCAGACCTGGAATATCGATGCTGGAAAGCATGGGTAAATATCTGGCATTATTTAGATACTGAATCATCTAGATTTATTGACAGAGTCATAACAGAGGGCAAGAGAAAGACAGGATGACACATTGTTTTTATTTTTGGTTTCAATAGCAACAAAAGGGGCAGCGCTATTCACTCAGATGGGAAAAATAGAGAAGGGATAGTCTTTTCCAATGGGTGGGGGAGGTAACAGTTTATTTTGGAAATGTTGCATGTAAGATGCTTATTATTTTATTTTTTTTTAAGATGCTTATTAGAAATGCATGGAATTATTGAATAGGTAGTTATATATACAAGTCCACATCTCAGTGTAGAATCTATATGGAGATAAAAGAAGAGTTTGAGTGGAAGCCCCTAGGGCAGGAGTGAGCAAGACAAAAGAGAAGAAAAGGGCCCAGGGTTGAGGCTGGGGCATTTATAGGCTGAGCAGGGGAGGAGGTGCCATCAAAAGACACCAAAAAAAAAAAGCTTTCAGGGAGGCAGGAAGAAAACTTACCATAGGATAGCAGTTGTTTTGGAAAAGAGGGTCAGAGAGGATTTCCAATTGCTTTGTGCTGACAAGAAGTTGTGAAGAATGAAGATGGATGCCGACCACTGGATTTGGCAATGGAGGTGGTCAGTAGACCCGACAAGAGCCATTTGTCTAAGAGAACAGGATGGAAACCCCAGTGGAGGGTGTTGAAGAGAGAGTAGAGGTTTGGATTTGGAAGTTAGGAAGGAAATAGGATAAGTACTGGATTTGCCTTCTAAGATTTGAGACTGAAATTCATCCCTGCCATGGACTAACGGAACCATCTGGGAAAAATCACTTAATTTCTTTGAATTTCATTTTGCTTTTCTGTAAATAAAATGCTACACATTTGGGGATAAAATGCTACACACTACAGTAGTTATGGGGTTCAGTTAAACAATGCACGGAAAGTGCATTATGCATATAATAGACACAAGATTTTTTTTCCTTTCACATTCTATTCCCTTGATCCACCCCTTCTGTAGGTTGTGAACGTTTCCATGTAAGGATCCACAGGTGGCCTTTGCAAGTGCCCAGAAACTCTGGGGTTGTGAACACAAAAACTACTCTAAACAGAAAAAAGAGAGAGGGAGTTTGCTGCTCTAGTTTCCTCACTGTGCTTGCTGTGCAGTCTGTAACTTGGTCTCTGAAGGCCACCCACCTGCGAGAGTGAGAGGATACTGGCCACATATGCTGACAACTCTGCTTGAGATTTATCAAAAGGTTCTGGTCTAAGATCTGTCCACATCTCAGATGGACATTCCTACAGACTGTGAGCAATAGGAGAACATGTGTAAGCCAAGGGAGATGTACTTTTAAGCAGAAAACCAAGATTCGCCCTGTCAAGTGGGAATCTGAGAATTTCTAGGCGTCTTGGAGTGTGTTGCTCTTTTATGCACTTTGTCATTTAGTCACTAAGTTGTGTCCAACTCTTTTATGACTCCAGGGTCTGTAGCCTGCCAGGCTCCTCTGTCCGTGGGATTTCCCAGGCAAGCATACTGGTGTGGGTTGCCATTTCCTTCTCCGGGGGATCTTCTTGACCCAGGGATCGAATCTGTGTTTCCTGCATTGGCAGGCAGATTCTTTACCACTGGACCGCCAGGGAAGCTGCACATGAACTTACCCACATAATAGAAAAATGGGTGGAAAGGAACCAGCGAATGGTCTTCCCCAAGTCTTCTGTAGTGCTGCCACTTCCCGCAGGAGATACTGTTTCCTAGAAGATCACACTGAAGCCACAATCAAAAGAAAGTGAGTTATTCCAGTTGAGGGATATGCCAACATTTTACCTTCTTTGAAGAATGTCTCCTTTCTCTCTCTTTCTTCACCCTTGCACCTATCACTAGAAAAAACTTTGCTTTTAAGCTTCATAATTTAAAAAATGCTTTACTAATTAAAATATTTATTTGTATAATAACAATAATAATAATAATTACACCCAGCCTGATGAGTTGAATATCACATTTCAGCCAAGTAGAACTCAAAACAGCTGAGCTATTAAATCCTGATAAGTGATAATGGAAAAGACTGTTCAGCCTTAACTCTAGTGATGCTACTAGCAGCTCTATAATTATAATTTCCTCTTTCATTAAGGACCATAATTTGCCATTGATTTTTATGTAAAATCCCATTGACTTCAATGGAAATTCCTTACACATAGCAAAGGGAAAATATGGCCTTTATTATTTCCTTGAATGTTTCTAAAACTCATTTTTTATGGTATGATTGGATGCCATATCAGGCAAGTTTTCATCCTATTCTTTATATTTTATTTTATGTTATAAAAAATATATAAAGCCGCTACTAGTCACCTTAGAATCTTTGTTATTTTTTTAAAAAGTTAGTATAGGATCATATTCCCAAGAGAATTGTAACACAGCTTGCATCTGTTTAAAGATAGACTTAAGTTCAAGAAAACAATCTTCACAGAATCTACAGACTCCCATCTCCCAATTTCATGACATGTTTCACCCTGTTTTATTGTTATTTTATTTGTGCATATGTCTGTGTGTATTTTGATAATGTCTGAAGCCTGTGAACTTTCTGGGTTATGTTTACATCGGACATGAGACATGTTAGAATGCAAATTACCTTTTCCTTTTCAACCTGCTGCTGCTGCTAAGTCGCTTTGGTCATGTCTGACTCTGTGTGACCCCATAGACAGCAGCCCACCAGGCTCCCCCGTCCCTGTGATTCTCCAGGCAAGAATACTGGAGTGGGTTGCCATTTCCTTCTCCAATGCCTGAAAGTGGAAAGTGAAAGTTGAAAGTGAAGTCGCTCAGTCGTCCGAGTCTTTGCAACCCCATGGACTGCAGCCTACCAGGCTCCTCCACCCATGGGATTTTCCAGGCAAGAGTACTGGAGTGGGTTGCCATTGCCTTCTCCTTCCTTCTCAACCTACTCACTCACTATTCCAGCTAGCCATGTTTCCACAGCCCCACTCCTGGGTCCTCTTAAGACACACGGATTCTTACACCTAGGTGCCTTCTGTTACATGGGCACAATCACAAGTATGGTGCCAAAAATACAATAATGACCATCATGCTTTTCGTCCATTTTATTTGCCATCAAAGCAGTAGAGATGGAGAAAGGTAACATTATATTTGTGTATATATATATTTTAAAGACGTTCTTGATGTGAACCATTTTTAAGGATTTGATTGACTTTATTGTAGTACTGCTTCTATATTATGTTTGTCTTTTTTTTTTTGGCCATGAAGCATATGTGAATCTTAGCTTCCCAACCAGGGATTGAACCCACACACCCTGTATTGGGATCTATACCCACTGCTTAACCACTGGATTGCCAGGGAAGTCTCGTAACATATTCTTGTCAGTATTCTTTATGTCTCCCCCCTTTCCCCTCTCCTTTCCTTTCTTTTTCCCTTCTCAGTCCTCCCTCCCCCTCTCTTTATGTCTCTCTCTTCCTCCCTATTCCTTCTTTCCTTCTCCCCCTGATAAAGACTTGATGCTTACTATTGGGAGGACTGTACACTGGTACCTTTTAGTTAAAGCAAAGGCATGAGTAATCTTCACTGTAGGAGGCAGCGCCCCCCTCTATTGCTTACTGAGCATCATGTGAGATGATCCTGGGAATTAGAGTTGGATGTGGATTCTACCTTTAGGAGTGGTGCTGGCTCCAGGCCCATGCACAGTGCTGGGGGAAATGAAACATAGGTTTCCCTTGGTTATTTATGATTTTCTAAAATAAAACTGTCCATTCAGTTCTGGGAAATGTGGCGTTATGAACATGCGGCAGTGCAGGTGTGCATAGAGCTCAACTCTGTCACTGTCTCAACAACGACTATGGACAAGTTACCCAACTATTTTGGGCAAAGTTACTATTATTACAAGAAAAGGGTTAAGAATCAAGTGACTCTAAGGTCTTATGTTATCAGTTATTGTTGTTTAACAAACTAATCCAAAATTTAGGTGCCAAACAATTTATTCCTGCCCATGGACTTCCCAGGTGGTGCTAGTGGTAAAGAATCCACCTGCCAGGGCAGAAGACATAAGAGACATGGGTTTGATCCCTGGATCAGGAAGATCCCCTAGAGGAAGAAACCCACCCCAGGATTCTTGCTTGGAAAATTCTATGGACAGAGGAGCCTTGTGGGCTATAGTTCATGGGGTTGCACAGAGTTGAACATGACTGAGTGACTGAGCACATGGGTGGCCTGGGAAGGAACAGCTCTCGGGTGAGAGAAAAAGGGTGGCTCTAGTTTAAGCTGTGGATGAAGCTGGAACTGGCTCTTTTGGAGAGTTGAACCCAGAACTGCTCCATTTGTGTTTATTCTGGGCCCAGGCTGAAGGGGCAGTAGCTACTCTGTGCAGGCTCTTCTTGTGTTGATATCAGAAGCACAAGTGAGTAAAACCAGTTTCCCAAGGTCCTGTCCAGACTCATTCTGTGTCACATTTGCTAACATCCTGTTGGTCAAAAGCCATCCTGTGTGGCTTTTCCTGAAGTGGGGCAGGGAAGAAAAATAACTACTTAATACCAATGAGATTAAAAGCAGAATTAATTTTCTCTAGATGTTTATGTTTCCATTTTATATATTGGTGCCTCCAGAAGGGAGGGCTTCAGTAGAATACATTTAGGGGAGACTTTTTAAAATTATGGAGATGGGGTGCTGAGACTAAATGAAAAACAAAGCTTTCAAAATACTAGTTAAACAAACATCATGGAAAAGTTCCCTGTAATCGTTTTATTGTTTTTTTGTTCCTTTTTAAAATTTCATCTACTGATTTGATAATATTTACAGACTAGGTAAAACATTAGTTGTGTTAGTCGCTCAGTTGTATCCAACTCCTTGGGACTCTGTGGTCTGTCCGTGGAGTTCTCCTGGCAAGAATACAGGAGTGAATTGCCATTCCCTTCTCCAGGAGATCTTCCTGACCCAGGGATTGAACCTGGGTCTCCTGTATTGCAGACACATTCTTTACCATCTGAGCTAAAGTAGTGATAGTATGTCCAGAGCAGACACACATGCAGGAGATTTGAAGCAGATATTTGAGTGAAAGATTATTATTCCATTTTTAACATTGTCTTACCAGAAATAGCATATCAGTTCAGTTCAGTCGCTCAGTCGTGTCCGACTCTTTGCAACCCCATGAACCACAGCACGCCAGGCCTCCCTGTCCATCACCAACTCCTGGAGTTCACTCAGACTCACGTCCATCGTGTTGGTGATGCCATCCAGCCATCTCATCCTCTGTCATCCCCTTCTCCTCCTGCCCCCAATCCCTCCCACCATCAGAGTCTTTTCCAGTGAGTCAACTCTTCGCATGAGGTGGCTAAACTACTGGAGTTTCAGCTTTAGCATCATTCCTTCCAAAGAAATCCCATTGCTGATCTCCTTCAGAATGGACTGGTTGGATATCCTTGCAGTCCAAGGGACTCTCAAGAGTCTTCTCCAACACCACGGTTCAAAAGTATCGATTCTTCGGCAATCAGCTTTCTTCACAGTCCAGCTCTCATATCCATACATGACCACTGGAAAAACCATAGCCTTGACTAGACGGACCTTTTAGAATATGCTATCTAGGTTGGTCATAACTTTCCTTCCAAGGAGTAAGCTTCTTTTAATTTCATGGCTGCAGTCACCACCTGCAGTGATTTTGGAGCCCCCAAAAATAAAGTCTGACACTGTTTCCACTGTTTTCCCATCTATTTCATGGGACCGGATGCCATGATCTTCGTTTTCTGAATATTGAGCTTTAAGCCAACTTTTTCACGCTCCACTTTCACTTTCATCAAGAGGTTTTTTAGTTTCTCTTCACTTTCTGTCATAAGGGTGGTGTCACCTGCATATCTGAGGTTATTGATATTTCTGCCAGTAATCTTGATTCCAGCTTGTGCTTCTTCCAGCCCAGCGTGTCTCATGATGTACTCTGCATAGAAGTTAAATAAGCAGGGTGACAATATACAGCCTTGACATACTCCTTTTCCTAT
>NW_011494954.1:3659601-3665185 GCF_000754665.1 Bison bison bison | reverse complement strand
CAGCGTGTCTCATGATGTACTCTGCATAGAAGTTAAATAAGCAGGGTGACAATATACAGCCTTGACATACTCCTTTTCCTATTTGGAGCCAGTCTGTTGTTCCATGTCGAGTTCTAACTGTTGCTTCCTGACCTCCATATAGGTTTCTCAAGAGGCAGGTCAGGTGGTCTGGTATTCCCATCTGTTTCAGAATTTTCCACATTTTATTGTGATCCACACAATCAAAGGCTTTGGCATAGTCAATAAAGCAGAAATAGATGTTTTTCTGGAATTCTCTTGCTTTTTTGATGATCTAACACATAGCAAATATTAATTTTCACATAATACATTTCATACAGAATATAACTACTTTTTCTTTTTAAATTTAGTGGTAATTGAGGCATGCAGGATCTAGTTCCCTGACGAGGGATGAGAGCACAGAATCCTAGCCACAGGACTACCAGGGAATTCCCTACCTTTTCTTATAACTGATTTTAATTTCTATTTTAAGCTGCATTCCATATGAAGTCAGAGAAGGTTTTTATTTTCCTCCTTATGCTTGCAGGGAAATTCAGTCCAACTCAGGGATTTATTTGAAGGTCATTTCAAGTTTAAGCTAAAAGGAAATTAAAGTTGTTTTTTTTTTTTTCCCTCTTGTCTTCTCCTTGGTTATAATTTTCAGTCCTGGGGCAGTGATCCGCTGCTGCAGTGTCAGTGGACAGAAGTCCTGTCCTATTCTGATATCCAGCAAGTTGTTCAAACCACTTGCATGGGCCTTGAAAGTGAAAGCATAGTCGCTCCATCGTGTCCGACTCTTTGCAACCCCCTGGACTATAGCACTCCAGGCTCCTCTGTCTGTGGGATTCTCCAGGCAAGAATACTGGAGTTGGTTGCCATTCCCTTCTCCAGGAGATCTTCCCAGCCCGAGTATTGAACCCGGGTCTCCCCTGATAGTTCAGTTGGTAAAGAATCTGCCTGCAATGGGGGAGGCCCTTGGGGTAATAAAGTACCCTAAGGAAAGATGATCACAAGGCAAAAAGGAAGGCAGAGAAAAACTTGCCAATTAATATCTCATTGTAGCATCCCATCTCAGTGATCCTAGGAGATAAGAAAATATACTTTAACAACAATAATGGTTCACAATGATAAGACTTCTCAGTGTTTTCAAGTATTTTCACATCATCTCATTTAATTCTCACAGTGACCTTCTGGAGTTGAGCTCATTTGCAGCTGTGGAAGTGTGAATATATTTCACCACTTAATGAGCTATGTCTCCTGGGTTTGTTACTTTAGCAGGGTTAGGAAATACAGGTATCTATGTAGTTGAAGCCCTTAGGGAAAATGCTGCACCTTTTCAAACATCATTCTTTTTTATTTTTAAATTTGAAATTGCTAAATAGCAATGGATATTTATTGAAGTTTTCCCAGGTGTACAGAAAGATGCTTCTATTCATAGATATTTAGCCTCTTAGGAAACCACAGTTATTTAAATTCACAAGAATATTACCCTTTCTTCTCTACCTTATGCTTGCCCACATATTAGCTTACAAAGTGGGATGTCCCAGCTGATTCTACTCCTAGATTTGGAAAGGCTGGTCAATTGACATGTTGGCCCCCACAACTCCCATTTTGCTTTTGTTGATGTGGGGAGGATCAGGTGGCCTCTAGGAAAGAAACTGAAAAATCCAGAGATAGAAGTAGGAGAGACAGGAAAGTAGAAAAGGATGAAGCAAGAGTTGGACACGACTGAAGCGACTTAGCAGCAGCAGCAGTGTATCTATCACCTGGTCCTGCCTCTTTGACTAATTCTGAGCTTTAGAGAAATAGAGCTGTAATGAAAAAACTAAAGAGAGCTTTCCTTGGGAGGGTTTTGTGAGATTTTACTTGAAGTCCTAAGTGGTAAAATATGCAGCATGGGGTAGTCTCTCAATTTCTGCCTGGAGCAACCTAACTTCATCTTAGGCAACACTCAAAGCTATACTTGTGAGTGAAACTTAATAATTTTAAAGGAAGTCCATTCTGGGTTCAGCCTCCTGCATAAGCAGGGAGACTAAAATGGCTGCAAGCAAAAACTGAAAGAAAGGTATTGCTTCACTTTGTAAATCATTAAAGGGCACAAGTCCATCAGAGTTTCATAGAAAGGAAAGCCAGTCATTCTTTTGCTGCAAAGACTGGTATTTATTAGATCCTAGTTTAAATCCTAGGAGCTTAGGCAAGTAATTAAATTTTCTGTGGCTCAGCTCAATCATCTCTAGAATGGGGGTAGTAAAACAACTACTTCATTGTATTTTTAGGATTAAATGAGTAAATTTAGGACATGGACATCTCAAAGAGTCAGACACGACTGAACAACAGCACTTCATACAGTAGGACCTGGACAGTTTGTGGTTTTAGGGAAAATATGTCCCCATATTTCTATGGTTAGGAGGAACTGGAAAAATTTGCTTCCTTTTCCCCTTCCTTCCTTCTTCCTTCCTCCCTCCCCACTTTCTTCTTTCTCTCCTGACCTTATTCTTTTATTTCTTTGCAATTACCATCTTTCATCATTTTTCTGTTCAATTAAGATTGCTTTTATTGGCCCAGTATACCCCCTTACTGATATTTCTCAATTTCACTTCTATGCTAAAAGCTAAACTTTTTATTCTGGAATAATTTTAGATTTATAGAAAAGTTACTAAGATAGTAAAGAGAATTTTCCTTTTATCTTTTACTTTGTTGTTGTTGTTGCTCAGTCACTCAGTTGTGTCCGACACTTGGTGACCCCACAGACTGCATCCCTGTCCTTTACCATCTCCCAGAACTTGCTCAAACTCATGTTCATCGAATTGGTGATACCATTCAACCATCTCATCCTTTATCATTCCCTTCTCCTCCTGCTTCAATCTTTCCCAGCATCAGGGTCTTTTCCAATGAATCAGCTCTTCACATCAGGTGACCAAAGTATTGGAGCTTCAGCTTCAGCATTGGTCCTTGTAATGAATATTCAGGGTTGATTTCCTTTAGGATTGACTGGTTGGATCTCCTTGCTGTCCAAGGGACTCTCAAGAGTCTTCTCCAGCACCACAGTTTGAAAGCATCAGTTCTTCAGCACTCAGCCTTTTTTAAGGTACAACTCTCACATCAGTACGTGAGTACCGGAAAAACCATACAGACTTTTGACTATACAGACCTTTGTCGGCAAAGTGATGTTTCTGCTTTTGAATGTACTGTCTAGGTTTGTCATAACTTTTCTTCCAAGGGGAAAGCGTCTTTTAATTTTGTGGCTGTAGTCACCATCTACAGTGATTTTGGAGCCCCCCAAAATAAAATTTGTCACCGTTTCCATTGTTTCCCCATTTATTTGCCACGAAGTGATAGGACTGGATGCCCTGACCTTCGTTTCTTGAATGTTGAGTTTTATTTTTTTTAATTTTTATTTATTTTGAGATAAAGTAGGTCCTTTTTACTGCTTTTCAGAAATATTTTACAAGAGACTGGAATTTCTTAAAAATTTTTTTATATGTGGATTATTTTTAAAGTCTTTAATTGAATTTGTTACAATATTGCTTCTGTTTTATCTTTTTTTGTTGCTTTTATTTTATCGCAAGGCATGTGGGATCTTAGTTCCCTGACCAAAGATTGAACCCATTCCTCCTACATTGGAAGGTGGATTCTTAACCACTGGACCCACCAGGGAGGTCCCTGGAATTTCTTTATTTTATTTATTTATTTTTAAAATTTTAACTGGAGGCTAATTACTTTACAATATTGTGGTTTCTGTCATACATTCACATGAATCAGCCATGGGTGTTCATGTGATCCCCATCCTGACCCTCACTCCCACCTCCCTCCCCATCCCATCCCTTAGCGTCGTCCCAGTGCACCAGCCCTGAACACCCTGTCTCATGCATTGAACCTGGATTAGTGATCTATTTCACATATGATAATATACATGTTTCAATGTTATTCTCTCAAATCATCCCACCCTCGCCTTCTCCCACAGAGTCCAAAAGTGTGTTCTTTACATCTGTGTCTCTTTTGATGTCTCGCATATCGGGTCATCATTACCATCTTTCTAAATTCCATATCTATGCATTGATATACTGTATTGGTGTTTTTCTTTCTAACTTACTTTGCTCTGTATAATAGGCTCCAGTTTCATCCACCTCATTAGAACTGATTCAAATGCATTCTTTTTAATAGCTGAGTAATATTCCATTGTGTATATATACCACAGCTTTCTTATCCATCCATCTACTGATGGACATCTAGGTTGCTTCCACGTCCTGGCTATTATAAACAGTGCTGCGATGGACATTGGGGTACACATGTCTCTTTCAGTTCTGGTTTCCTTGGTGTGTATGCCCAGCCATGGGATTGCTGGGTCATGTGGCAGTTCTATTTCCAGTTTTTTAAGGAATCTCCACACTGTTCTCCATAGTGGCTATACTAGTTTTCATTCTCACCAACAGTGTAAGAGGGTTCCCTTTTCTCTGCACCCTCTCCAGCATTTATTGTTTGTAGACATTTTGATAGCAGCCATTCTGACTGGCATGAGATGGTACCTCATTGTGGTTTTGATTTGCATTTCTCTGATAATGAGTGATGTTGAGGAATGTTGAGTTTTAAGCCTTTACTTAGTTTCCCCTAGAGTTAACATACTATCTAATTATGGAACATTGGTCAAAACTAAGAAATTAACATTCAGTTCAGTTCAGTTCAGTCGCTCAGTAATGCCCAACTCTTTGTGACCCCATGGACTGCAGCATGCCAAGCTTTCCTGTCCATCACCAACTCCTGGAGCTTGCTCAAACTCATGTCCATCCAGCTGGTGATGCCATCCAACCATCTCATCCTCTGTTGTCTCCTTCTCCTCCTGCTTTCAATCTTTCCTAGCATCAGAGTCTTTTTCAATGAGTCACTTCTTTGCATCAGGTGGGCCAATCACTATTATCTAAACTAAAGGCTCTATTTGGATCCTATCAGTTTTTCCATAAGAGTAATTTTTCTATTACATGATCCAATGAGAGATATAACATTTGCATTAAGTTACTTCTATTTTTAAGAGAAGAAGTATCTTCATAAAATATAAATACCCAGAAAAAAATTAAACCAAATTCTACTAATTCGTTTATGTTTGTTTATTGTTTAAATTAGGTAAAAAATGAAAAGAAATTAAAATATTTTGGCTTTTAAATCCCATTAATATAACTGTATTTTCTCTATATATAATGTCCTAGCTCTCTTTTATAATTCTAAAATGTTGGAGAAAATTAATAGTATCATCCCAGAAAATACAATGTTTAGTTGGGATCTTTTAAGGTAACTTTCAGGAGAGATATATATTACATATGTTATTTATTAGATACAGTCATTTATGCATTTAAGCTTTAAGTTTTAATTTACATATCTATGAATAATAAAATAATATAAGTAATATATTTTTAATAAAATTATTTTATTAGGTCATAATTTGGTATTAATTTAATTTAATCACCACTTAAATACTGGATGACCTTGGTAATGTTACTTAGCTTCTTTTTGCTTAAATTTGCTCATACAAAAATAAAGAGATTGATTCAGATGGTCTCAAAGGTCCAATTAACTCCAGAAATTCCCTATGTTT
>NW_011494954.1:3642690-3659501 GCF_000754665.1 Bison bison bison | reverse complement strand
ATATATATATATATATATATATATATATATTTTTTTTTTTAATTAGCAACTCTATGAGACAGGTAAGGCATGGGGCCCATTGGGGTTAAATGATTCATCCATCCCACCCAGTGAGTAAAGTACCAGCTCTGAGGCAAAATAAGGTCTTAGAACTGAAAGACCAGTATGTATGTATCCCATGGAACCCTCTTTTGTGAAATACTTTAGGAATCGAAACCACACATATGCATGGCTCATTAGTTATGGAGGAGCACGTTAATTTAAAAACTCTGGATTACTCACTCTGTAGCAGAATTTTGCTTCATTTTTCCCAAGACTCAGAACTAGTAATATCATAATTGTTTTATTGTTGCAAGGTTATATCCATGGTTTTCTTTTTATTTTGAGAAAATAATCTTTCATTTAGCTCAACTTTTGGCAGTTTGTGATCTAGAGAAAGACACTCTATGACTCATATTTTTGGAAGGAAAGTTGCAAAGTACAGAAAATTAAATGCCTTTGACACCATTACCCAAGAGACCAGCACTTTATCACTGATGAGACAAGTCTCTGAATTTGATCTTGCATACACTAAAAAAAATATTTATTTTTAATTTATTTATTTGGCTGCACTGGGTCTTAGTTGTGGCTTGTGGAGTCTAGTTCCCTGACCAGGGATCAAAACTGGTCCCCTTGCATTGGGACTTTGCAGTCTTAGCCACTGGACCACCAGGGAAGTTCCTTGTGTATATTTTTAATCCATCCCTAACAGCCCTCTGCTTTTTTGCCTGATCTCAGCACTCTGGTTGCAAAGAATTACATAGTTAACTTCTTTTACTTTCCCTGAAGGTCTTGTATGCAGTAGTGGGGCATGCTTATTACTGAGAAAACTAGGAATCGCTGTGTTTTCAAACACTCATCTGGGTTCTCATTTTTTACAAAAGCAAATGAAGACCTAGATTCTGAGGCTTGCGGGGGAAGCACTTGGGTTTCATTATGGGCAGCATCCTGATGCACCCACACCATCTGTCTTTCTTATGAAGATGCGCGTCCATCACTGAGCAGTGGCACTGATGAGCCTTCCAAACAACCAGGATCACACTTTTTAATAAGGATTGGAAAATGAGACCTGCGATTTTTCGCTTGTCAGAGAGAAAAATGAATGTGAGAGATATACAAAGTCCTGCCTCATGTAAAGTGGCACTTGCCTTTCCAAATGACAGGCTTGCTAGTGAAGCATACAAAGATGCCTTAACAGGTACTAGAGAGAACCATGGAGTCTGCTGGTGTGCAGCATATAATCATATAAGATCTGAAGTTGGGGGGCAGTGAAGTAGGGGTAGGGGGAAGTAAAAGCTGTTGTATATTATCTTGTCTTTCTAAAAACTCCTCCCTTATTCTCATAATAATCATCCAAAAATTTGACTGCAGGAATGCTACCAACATTTCAGGCATTCTGTAGAATCTGCCTAACTATATACTAAAATGAACCATGGCTGACTTAATCTGATATTTGTTTATCAGTAGAATGTGGCTTTAAATATACAGGGGTATGATGACATCCAGCAATTAAAGGGTCATTTGTTCACATGAAAAATAGGAGATCAGAGGGGAGCATATTGCCAGCACCCAGCTTAATGCTCATTTTGAACACAGAATCTTGATCTTAGCTGAAGAAATGCTTTGGGCAAACTCTGTTGGAGAGATGTGATTTGGATGCCTAACAACTCATACAGTGGATATGGGCTGTTCAAACTGACAAAGGGAGAAGAATATTAAAAGAACAAACATAGAGTCAAATTCCTTTAGAGATCAGGATCTAACATTATGTCCATTTACTGATAATCAAAATGTGGCCTTTGTAGCACAAAATGTCCCTGGATGCTTCAGGGTAACTACAACCAGTCTCAATTACTAACCTGGATTATACTTCAAGATTAGTTCCTGGGTTAGGAGTAAAAAGCTGCAGTTTTTTTTTCTCTTCTATGCCAGGAAACATGAAAGAAAAAAAATGCATGTAGCATTTTCAGCAGGCTAAATATGAAATACTCTATACAATGAAATATTAAAGGTAACCATTTCTTGTTTCTTTTCATCTGAGCATGATTTAAAAAGGGAAGGATGTGATTATATTTTTCTATTGGATGGAGCAGAATTTCTGGATAATCTTATACTCAGCTTGATTGCTTAATTGATAAGAAAGGGGGACATGTGGATGTATATTTTATGAGTAATGCATTTATTAAGCACAGACTGTACATAATGCATTAGGCTTTATGTGAATTGCATTGGATTTATCTTTCTTTTAAAGCATATTTTAAAAATATTTTACTGCATCTATTATAACCCCTTTATAGCTAGGGTATCCCTCCATGGTAATAGTGGTTTAACATCTTCGAGTAACTTGTAAGATGATAGTCAAGGGAAAAAGGTCACTCGGGCATGTGCAATTAATAATCAACATCTCTTGTCTCCCCATTTTCTCCTTTTCCTTGAACAATGCTTTTTTTCCCTTATAATATTCCAGTCAATTTCACTAGCAAATCTGTGAAGAAAATAAGATGATTATAAATTAATAGTAGGAGAAATAAACAGATCTAAACTTAGTTTCTAGAGGTAGACTCAACTGTCTTAGTCCAACAAAAGTAGCCTAAAGCTTGAGAGTGTCTCATGTTCTCTGACAAAGGGAGGCACACTTCTGATTGCTTTTTGTTGAGAACAAACAACCTCTGCAAGCAACCGGAGTTGGCTTCCACAGCCAGCCTTAAAAAGGAGACCATTATACAAATTATGTACCAGCTACCTGTTTTCCCTTAATCACTGCCTGCATATTAGCTAATATATTAGCTCTAAATTTGTTTTAAGTTCATTTCATTCTTAAGGATAAACCCTTCAGAGATTTTTTAGACTTTTATAAACTTCTAATTAAAATTTCCCATGTATTCTCAAATCTGGCACAGCATTAGTCAGTTTTAGCATTAACCTGACCACACGGCTTTATCATCTGCAGCATGAATAAGCCATATCCTTTAATGCTGAAATAATCTAAATGGAATAATATGATTCATCCTCCCACTAAAAATTCTCAGCTGTTTGGAGGTTTATCATGGTATAGAGATGAGTGTTAGAGCCTCTATTTGGATTAAGTTTGCATAACTAGCATGTGCAAAGCTTCCTTAATTTATTCCTGGCTTTGCTATTTATGAGAAATATATTGCATATAAAGAACGTTTAAAACCATATAAAACAATACAAATTACACTGTAAGTTTGAAGGGACTCTCAGCATCATTTATTTGCTGAATCAAACAATAGTAAGGTCATCTTAGAATTATACTTTCCTGACTAATCTGACCCACAGATTTCAAAACATCATAAAATGTTATATTGTCCCAACATGGTGTCTGTTATTCACAATTTAATACAAAGAAAGAGAAATCAATAACACTAGATCTGATTTCAATATTCTAAATTATCTCATTCACTCAATCTTTTCCCCTATTGTTGTTTAGCATAAATTCTGACTGAGGTCAGCAGGGGAATACATGTCACCATTGAAAACGAAATTTGTCAGTTATTTTCATCACCATTTCCGTAAAAATGATTTTTGTTCTAGATTCCTCTAGTAATGCCCACTGTTATAGGACATCAGATTGTTAATACACCTGCCTGTTGTTGGCACATTTCCTGTGCTTTAAATTCCATGGAGGAGGGCCAACATTGCCTCTATTACTTACTACCAGCTACTGGCTGACATAGTGACTGGCACATGTCAAGTACTTAATCCATATTTATGGAAATGTATGAAAATGTATGAATGAATGAATGATTTAACTGTTCTCTGCCATATTTGCTTTATTCACAGTTTTTGTGTAGTGTGGACATCTCTGTTTCATTCCTCTGTGTAACATACCTGAAGCTTGGTGATTTAAAACATCTTTTATTTTGCTTAAGTAGCAGGAATCAGCAGTATGAGTTCGGTTGGGTAAGGACATCTAATTTCCTTTCCACTTAGCATGGCTGAGGCAGTCCAGTGTTTGGGAGCCAGAATTCGCTGAAGACTTCTGACTCATGCGTCTGAAGGCTGGGCTAGGAAAACTCAAATTGCCCAGAGCTACAACAGCTGGGTCTTCTTGGGCATTTCTCCTTCTCTCATTGTGGTTTCTGCTGAATTAAATCTTTATTATAGCTAGTCTCTTACAGAGTGATTTGAGACTTCAAAGGTATGAGTCTCCAGAAAGAAATAGAGGCCAAAATGTCTTTTGCAGCTTAGCGTAGGAAATCACATAGCATCATTTCTGCTATACTCTGTTGATGGAGGCAGTTACAGGAGTCCACTCAGATTAAAGGGGAAGACACACAGACCTCACCTCCCCATGAAGGAGCATAAATATTGTATTTTAAGATGAGTACATGGAATGAGCTATGTAAGGGTGCAGTCGTTTTTTGAAAAGTACTATCTGTCACAATTGCTGATCTTGTTTTATTATTTTACTTGGAAAGTTAGTTAAGATTTTTGATCAGAAACTTATGAACCCTTTTTTTTTTTACTAAAAATGAAAGAAAGCTTAACTGAATCAATAAAAGCTTAACTGAATAATAATATTATTTTCACAAGGCCATTTAGAATACTGGCCAATGTGCATTTCTCATTTTGTTTCTAGGAAGATGAAAGATTATTTACATTTTATTGACTTAAAATTTTCTTTTGATTATTGCCCAATTCCAGTTTTTAAAAGTGGAGAAAATGAAATAAAAACATCCAGAACCTACTTTCTTATTATCTGAAGACTGTGAAGTACAGTATCATCTGAAGAATGTGAAAATTTGATGGCAATCTTCAGAATAATTTTATTCTATATTATTAGTCCTGTTCCAACCCAGTTCTTAAAACTATGTCATAATATTGTGATCATCTGCATTATTATTACACCCTGGGGCTTTACATAGATCAAATCATTCTCCACAGTTCATAGTATCTCTGATCAGAAACAAAAATCATTAATTATATTATATTCATATAATTATATAAATAATTATATGTAATTATATTATATACAATTAGAGACCAGAATAGCATTTGTTAGATCATATTGTAAATAAATTCACTCCTTAACAAATTAAGGCAACTTATATTAACTTAGTCTACTGACAATGGTTTCAGTAAAACTAGAGGAGAAAATTTAAAGGCTGCCTATCTATTTTCTATTGGTTTTTACACTTCTAGAGAATTCATTTTTAACTGCTCTTAATTTCCAAATATGAAGTATAGTGAGTTCTCCAATCTGAATTTTAAGCAAAATAATTTAATGGAAAGGAAAGGGTACTCAAATGAGGACAGACAGTTAGGTTGAAGTCCCCACAAAACCACAAACTCTGTACCCAGGCAAATCACTTAGCATCCTGTAGACCTGCTCTTCAAACTGAGAAATGAAATAGGTGGCTAGGTGAAAAAGACAAAACAGTATCAATAAGCAGTTAGGGAAGAAAGCTCACAAATTTGAATCCCTAAGAGACTTTCAAACCTGGCCAGGGTGATAGAACCTTAAGGAAATAAAATAAATGAAGAAAATTATACTTATCAGTATTTCTCAGGAAGGAATTGAATGTAGATGAAAGAAATACAGCACTTTGATAAACCTCTTTGGTGGGGCATGAAACCTCCCAAGAGCTGGAAACAGTTGTATTCTAAGGTGATAGGGCTTTGGTTTTGTGGGGTGAAGATTATGAGGAGGGTTCAATGTGTTCAATTTGGGGGCATTAATAGAAAAAATGTTAAGCTTTGTCTCAAGGAAATTTCACTCTCTTTTTTCCCAGTGCTGCCAACTTTCCTCTTCCTCCATCCTTCCCTCCCTCCCTTTCCTTTCCCTTTCTACTCACATTTATTGGCCACTTAATTTGTGCCAGGTACTGTTTTAAGAACTTTCCATGTATTAATAGTAATCCTTTCATAAGTAACTGTTGGACACTTACTTAATGAACTTTATTATCCTCCAGAGCCCACTGGAGCAGTTACATCTGCTTCCTCATTTAGTCAGACTTTCACTTTCATCCTGTTCTGGGTCTTGGGTTTACTGGGATCCTGTATTGATGAACAAGACTTCTCTTAGAGCTCAGCATGATCACTTCAGGTTTTCCTTGATAACTCATCTCTTAGTCATCAGTTTAAACTTCTAGAAACCAAAACACCAACAAAAAAAGAAAAAAAAAATTGGAGGAACAATAACAGAAACCATCACCATTACCACTACAAGGAGGAGGTTGTTTCTTTGCAAACTAAGGTTTATGTTGCTGCTGCTACGTCGCTTCAGTCGTGTCCGACTCTGTGCGACCCCATGGACTGCAGCCTACCAGGCTCCCCCATCCCTGGGATTCTCCAGGCAAGAACACTGGAGTGGGTTGCCATTTCCTCTCCAGTGCATGAAAGTGAAAAGTGAAAGTGAACTCGCTCAGTCGTGTCCGACTCTTAGCAACCCCATGGACTGCAGCCTACCAGGCTCCTCTATCCATGGGATTTTTCCAGGCAACAGTACTGGAGTGGGGTGCCATTGCCTTCTCCCAAGGTTTATATAGGGTGAGACAAAATAAATATGGCATTATGGGCAGAACCATAACAAAAGATGAAACTTGTGAAATTTCAAGATCAAAGACAAAACTGGAATGAAAAACTAGCTGTTGTGTGGTGCTGAGAGGCAAGGAAAGGAATGGTAGAGATTAGGAATCTGAGATAATTGGAATGGATGATTACTAAAGTCTATGAATATTTGTTAAAGAATATATAATAAGAATTTCAAAATGACAGAGACTCTGGACAAATTGTCACACATATCATGAAAGTAGAGAGGTTAAAACAAAAATGATTGTTCTTCATGTTTTTCCAGTAAAAATATGTCTCTCATTGAAATGGGCACCTCATCTTATTTTTCTCTACATCTCCAATTGTATTCTCGGCGTGCAATTGAGGTCAAGAAATATTTGTGAAAGAGTTAATGATGAAATTCATTTGTGCAAATATTAAGGATCAATAAGGATAACATTAAAAATCAGGAAGAATTAAAATTTGAATCATTATGTATTAGGCTATCATTCAATACCTCAGTAGTTCATATTTTAAAAGCAAAATCTAAATAAGTTTTTCTGATTACTTTTACATATTAATATTCCTTTTATTTATTTATTTAACACCTATCTGTGCTAGCATTTGTCATTAGCTCTGCCTTAAACAATGATTCTCAACTGTTGGCTCACATTTGAATAACTTTATCTGAATTTCCAGGAGTTGATACAGGCATCTGTATTTTTTAAAAAGGGTCTTGGATCATTCACATGATCTCCCCTTGTTAAGAATCCCTGGAATACAATATTGTTTCCCACCTCACACACATGGCTGACCCCTACTTGTTTTTCTGTTTTCCTCTGAGATTTAGCAGATGGTTAATAATCAATGTAATAAAAATTTAAAAATTTTCCCTTTTCTGATATTTATGAACAAACACAGATGGACAATACCAGCCAGAATATATCTGAGAAGCTTAGGCTGCATTAACATTTTAAATGGCTGTTATCTTGTATTATGATTCAGATTTATAGGGACAGACATTGTCCTTTTATTGTGCATTAAGTCTAGCATACCAGCATGGAGATAATTTGTTCCAAGGAAAGAAAAATTCTAAGAGTTTATAGCATTAACTATGGCATTCTATAGAATGGCTATGTGAAAACTCACTTGGAAATAAACTATTGCATTAGAAGTGAAATTTTATTTTGAAGAGAAAATTATTTATAAATAAATAAATCTATAATATTCCAAGAGATTCTCACTACCTTACAAGCTATAGTTCCTGTATAGTTAAATTAACTATAGGGTTTCCCTGATAGCTCAATTGGTAAAGAATTCACCTTCAATGCAGGAGACCCTGGTTCAATTCCTAGGTTCAGAAGATCCCCTGCAGAAAGGATAGGCTACCCACTCCAGTGCTCTTGGGCTTCCCTTGTGGCTTAGCTGGTAAAGAATCTGCCTGCAATGAGGGAGGCCTGGGTTCAATCCCTAGGTTGGGAAAGGAAAGGGGAAGGGAGAAGGCTGGAGAAGGGAAAGGCTACCCACTCCAGTACTCTGGTCTAGAGAATTCCATGGACTCCATGGACTGTATAGTCCATGGGGTCGCAAAGAGTTGGACATGACTGATTAACTTTCAGTTTAATTAACTATCTTCAAATTCCTTTATGGTAGAAAATATAATTAAAATATATCAACTGCCATATTCAGAATTGCCTATCAATATCAGCATGATATTCAAAGTTAATGGTGATTTAATGATGTGTATGACTTATTTTTTAGTATATTTTTATTTTCCAGAATGAGAGGAAGTACTAATTTTAGTTCAAAGACTAATATTTCTGACTAATTAAACAGTTCCAATTATACTTTTAACATCTAGAAAAATTGTATAAATGCCTTTAAGCTAGGGGGCTTAATTTTACAGCCAGGATTTTGAATAAAATCAATATGCTTGATAAAAGTATTATACAATTGTCTGAAAATTGTCCAGTTTAAAGGCTTAATGGTATAGAGCTGAAATTAATGCTTATGATCATTAACTCTGAAAAATAGTGAATAAAGGGCTTTAATTCATTAATGGACAGCTGACTCTCTAGCTTTTGACTGGTGCAATGTGGTTGATTTGCATTTCTACTCCTCCATATGCTTATGTTCATATTATGAATTTTGCAGCTCTGTTAATAAATGAAAAATTATGGTCACAGATAGGTTTTATTTTAGCCATTATTAAACTAATTTAATACTTATGATGGATAAAATAAATACTTTGACCTTCTGTTTTAAATCTAGTTGTTGTTCATGCTAAGGCTCTTCAATCATGCTTGACTCTGTGCGACTGCATGGACTGCCAGGCTCCACTTTCCATGGGATTCTCCAGGTAAGAGTACTGGCATGGTTGCCATTCCCTTCTCCAAGTTGATGTTCACCTACTGTTTATTTTATTCATTTTCTTTCAGCAAATACATAATTTCCTAAAATTGTCAAGTTCTAATGATAACAGATATAAGTAAGTTTTGTACTCATCCTTTAGGATACTAAAGGACTAGTAGATTGATGAGAGCATTTGAAAATCTCTTAAGATCTTATAATTGCAGAAGAATGTACCAACAGGGATATTTAACAACCCTATCTTAGAAGGATAAAGATCTGACAGGGAGATTATATTTAAGGTGGGTCCTCTAGAACGTGTTGGTATTGACCGGATTGGTTGGGAGAGAAAAACAGATACTGCTTTGCATGACCTAAGGAGCCACGAGGTGAAGGCCATTCTGAGCAAGGATAAATGGCATTCATGGCCAGGGGTACAGCATAGACAAAGGTACATGTATGTGGATGCCTGCAGATCAGACCACCATCTGAATAGTATGAGAGAACAATGTTACCATACTGAATCGATACATTTTGAGTCAAATCAAAGTACTCTCCCTATATAATCTTTTAGAATGAGGCTAAGTGGAAACAGTGTCAAACTTTATTTTGGGGGGCTCCAAAATCACTGCAGATGGTGATTTCAGCCATGAAATTAAGACACTTACTCCTTGGAGGGAAAGTTATGACCAACCTAGATAGCGTATTCAAAAGCAGAGACATTATTTTGCCAACAAAGGTACGTCTAGTCAAGGCTATGGTTTTTCCAGTGGTCATGTGTTGATGTGAGAGTTGGACTGTAAAGAAAGCTGAGTGTCGAAGAATTGATGCTTTTGAACTGTGGTGTTGGAGAAGACTCTTGAGACTCCCTTGGACTGCAAGGAGATCCAGCCAGTCCATCCTAAAGGAGACCAGTCCTGGGTGTTCATTGGAAGGACTGATGCTAAAGCTGAAACTCCAATACTTTGGCCACCTCATGTGAAGAGTTGACTCATTGGAAAAGACCCTGATGCTGGGAGGGATTGGGGGCATGAGGAGAAGGGACAACAGAGGATGAGATGGCTGGATGGCATCACCAACTCGATGCACATGAGTTTGGGTGAACTCTAAGAGTTGGTGATGGACAGGGAGGCCTGGCATGCTGCAATTCATGGGGTTGCAAAGAGTCAGACATGACTGAATGACTGAACTGAACTGAACTGAACTAAATGAAATGCCAGTTCAACTGAGAGTTTAAACATTTGTATTGTGAAGGAGGGAAAAGTTTTTCTTGATCCTCTTATATCTCTGGTTTGGTCTAAAAATTAAACTACCAAAGACAGATTAATCAGAGGAAAGCATATAAATGTTATTAAAGTTTCATATGTGCATGGGAGCATTTCCAAGAAAATAAAGACCCAAAGAACTGACCAGAACAGGAAGTTTTTATACCGTTTAGACAAAGAAAAAGAAACTCATGGAAAATTGACAAGCTGGAGAAGCTTGGGACAGAGATAAAGGGAAACAGTGAAGAAGTAACTAGGAAGGTTAAAGGTTAGTTGAACAAGATTTATTGTACAGATTTATTGGCCCCAAGTTTCCTGTCTCTGATGACAACAATGTCTTCTTTCCTCCTGGTTCTTTTCACATGAGAGCATTATGATCAGTTTCCAGACAGATGCAGGAGGTGGGAAGGTCAGAGTAATCTTCCTGCTTCTGCTATTTCCCCAGACTCTTTTAGCATAAGACAGTTAAATTGCAAGGTGGTGTATTTTGGGGTAGTATACTGACCCCATCAATATACTAAAGGCTAGCTGTGTTCCTGTCCAATGACTTTTGTCTACAGGCAAGGGATCATTATGGTTGTAAAATATAGCATCTTTTGGATCTTCATAATGTGGAACATTATACATAAAAAATACAGTGTTATTAATGGGGTTTAAGAAATACATTCTGGGGGTTTCCTGATGGCTCAGTGGTAAAGAATCTGCCTGCCAATGCAGGAGACATGGGTTCAAGTCCTGATCCAGGAAGACCCCACATGCCACAGAGCAATTAAGCCCATGTGCCACAACTATTGAGCCTGTACTCTACAGCCTAGGAGCCATAACTACTGAAGCCTGGGTGCCCTCAAGCCCGTGCTCAGCAACAAGAGAAGTCATCACAGTGAGAAGGCTGCGCACTGCAACTAGAGGGTAACCCCCACTCGCTGCAACTAGAGAAAAGCCTGAGCAGCCGTGAAGGCTCAGCACAGACAAAAATAAATACATAAAATAAACAAAATTAAAAAAAAAGAAGCATTCTGATATCTTGTCACTTTACTGTCTAATTTAACAAATCATTGTGCTATAAACAAAGTGATGGAGTTTTTTTTCTTTTAAGATTGATATTTTCTGAGGATATTTAACCTCAATTTTTTATTAAGAATTAAGTCCAATATCTGTAGGGCAAATTTAAATCCATCACAACAAAGCAAACAATAAAAAAAAATCATTCTTTGTAAATTCATTGCTTTTCCAGGTGGACTGATGGGGATAATAATTGGGTGATGCTGGGAGTAAAGGGCAATCTAGAGTCCTCTTCCCTCATCTGTGGCCTCACAGACTCCTCACTTCAGTATTATCTAGCTCACTGTTTTCCTTTGGAAATTGTATAGCAATTCATACTTCCCTGGTGGCTCAAACAGTAAAGAATCTGCCTGCAATGCACAGGACCTGGGTTTGATTGCTGGGTTGGGAACAGACCTTGGAGAAGGGAATGGCAACCCATTCTAGTATTCTTGTCTGGAGAATTCCATGGATAAAGGAGCCTGGTAGGCTACAGTACATGGAGTTGCAAAGAGTCGGACATGACTGAGTAATATTTTCACTGTTTTCTAGCTCCTGCGATTAAATTTAACTACTCAAACCTCTACACAGTAGTTAGTGAAATACGTTATTCCACCAGTTGCCTGGACCCACACTCCCCAGAGGTAGTAACTGTCACTTTTTATTACATAGTCATACCTTTGGAGGCATACCCCAATGTGATATTTTTATATATTTATTTAAAAAAGTCAATGACAAATACAATTTGGTGAATAACATTTTGTCTCCCTATTACTGCATATATCTCAAGGACCTATTTGTGTCCCCCTTATCCATCTTTACTTAGATTTAAAATTTCCCCTAGTTAGGAATTATTACTATGAGTAAGTAAGCACTTATTTCTATTCCCAATTAATTAACTTTCCAGTTTAAGTCAGATTTTTCTGCATGGCAAACAAACGTCCCATTGAATACCCCCTTAAAGAAGATGTCTGTGTAATCATATACATAAAGTCTATTAACTTTTACGTGATATGTGTGTGCATGTGTGTATGTCTGTGTATGCATGTGTTTGTGTGATGATAGGATTTATTTAAATGATGGAGTAGAAGTGAAAGTGTGAGGCATTCAATGTGGTGTGATATACAGCAGCAGTCCCAAACATCCGGTTCTAAGGCCTGATGATCTGAGGTGGAACTGGTGTAATAATAATAGAAATAAAGTGCACAATAAATGCAATGCTTGAATTATCCCAAAACCGTCCCCTGCCATGGCCCATGGAAAAATTGCCTTCCACAAAACTGGTCCCTGGTGCCAAAAAGGTTGAGGACCCCTGTGATACAGTATTAAGTAGAGTTTAGAGATGCACCCAATGGGAAAAGAAGCCAGGTGCAAACCAAAATATGGAAGCCTCTCCCATGTTCACATATCTTCTTCTTGTCTCTGGAATATTCAATTATATTCAATGAATATTATAAAATATTCAATTAATATTCAATTATAAATATTCAGTTTTATAATTGGCATTTATCTCTGTATTTCTAGTACTTTAACTTGTTTGAATATTTATTTACTGATTGAAGAAAATTTACTGGTTGAGCTGGGAAAGTCAAATGGTTACAAAGTGCCAGTCTCTCAGAAGTGGAAATGGGATGAGGAAAGGCTAAGTAACAGGTATCTTGAGTAGAGGTGAGCTGAGGAGACTGTAGGGATGAAGGCAGAACCAGCGGTGTCATCTGTGGGCAAGATGGATTTCTCCTTACTCATCAGTATGCAGCTGGGGTGACTCCTTCCATAATAATTGATTAGAAGAGGTCATGCATTTGAGACAAAACCTGAAGGAAAGGGATTATTACACTAAATCAGATTTCACTAAAAGGAGATAAAAGTACTGTTTCTGAATAGACATACTTTACATATTTTTTTCTTGGCAAGAAGTTTTTGTTTGACCTACTACTATTAAATGTCCCACATTTTTTTTTTTGGAAAACTGAGCACCAAAGAATTGATGCTTTTGAACTGTGGTGCTGGAGAAGACTCTTGAGAGTCCCTTGGATGGTAAGGAGCTCAAGCCAGCCAATTCTAAAGGAAATCAACCCTGAATATTTATTGGAAGGACTGACGCTGAAGCTGAAGCTCCAATACTTGGCTACCTCAATGTGAAGAGCTGACACATTTGAAAAGACCCTGATGCTAGGAAAGATTGAAGGCAAAAGGAGAAGAGGAAGAGATGCTTAGACATCACTGGTTCAATGCACATGCATTTGAGCAAACTCTGGGAGATAGTAGAGGACATAGGAACCTGGTGTGCTACAGTCCATGGGGTCACACATGGCTGAACAACCACAACAACCTTTTGTAGATACAATAGACACTGCTGAATCTGATGGAAATTTTATTTCATGAAAACTGTTAAGTCCTGTTAAGTGGATACAGCAGTCAAAGGTTAGATCGATTCCTGTGCTCATACCAAGAAATAAATGCACAGAGTATACTTACTTAAGAAACTTATTAAAAGAAAACATTACCTGGGAATAATGATGGTGTCCTGTTCTTACTTCTGAGGGTCCTTGTTTTGGTGATTTTTCCTCCCCAACACAGAATAAGAATACACTGACAAACAAGTGTGTGATTTGCCTGTGGATATCTTGTTGAGAAGAATATTTATTATTCAAATTCACATTTATTCATGTCCTGTCTCCCCAAAGACTTGGGGACTAGTTAACAAATATGCCTCATAAAATCAGGGCAAAGAGAATTAAGAATAAAAACCTAGGAGGAAGAAGTTATACATAAGAAGAGATTGATGGGACTGCAACAAAATTTGTGTAATCTGTTAGGACTGAAATCACTCTTTTGTTCTAACCTCAGATTTAGTGGCAAACTTCCTGGAAGCCAAAGCAAGAAGGAAGATATAGCCAGTATTATAAGACTTATGATAAGAAAGGAAGAAGCACACTATCTACTCAAGGGAAGCAAACCTTTTCCTAGAACAGAATTCCAAAAGAAATTTTTCATGTGGAACTTTGTTTAGAGGGCATTTTGTGACATGGTATATACTGCCTTTAATAGCATTCCTCTGAAGTGATGGATTCCATATGGCTGTTCCTGTAATTATTTTTAATAAGAGCTGGAGACATTGCTAAAATGAAATTCAGTGAAGGCAATTCTATGAGTGGCTATAATAACATGATCTGAGTGAACAACCTTCTTTTAGCTCCGGATGATCAAAAGATGGTTCCTATATCTAGGTCTTTGAACCTAGATCTTGGGGAAAAAATCCCTTCTTGCTCGTCATTAGGTTAATTTGAGTTTTCTATCTTAAAGTTAAATTCTTACAAAGTTTGTAATTTATGGTATACTGTGAATGTTGACATTTAAAAATAAATCTTCATTATCTTTTTACATGAATTCACTGGAAACTATTCAACTCAGTAATGAGAAATGTATCACTGAAATATATAAACAGTATAAGCTCCTTTTGACAAAGATTTTACATTGTTTTACACTGATTATCCCTGAACTTTTAATTCTATTCCACTTTTCTCACAGTTGTTCAGTTGATAAGTTGTGTCTGACTCTTTGTGACCCCGTGGACTGCAGCAGGCTGTTTCCTTGTCCTTCACCATCTTCTGGAGCTTGCTGAAACTCATGTCCATTGAGTCAGTGATGCCATCCAACCATCTCATCCTCTCTCGCCCCCTTCTTCTCTTGCCTTCAATCTTTCCCAGCATCAGGTTCTTTTCTAATGAGTCAGCTCTTCACATCAGGTAGCCAAAGGATTGGAGCTTCAACTTCAGCATCAGTCCTTCCAGTGAATATTCAGGATTGATTTCCTTTAGTATTGACTGGTTTGATCTCCTTGCAGTCCAAGGGACTCTGAAGCATCTTCTCCAGCATCACAATTTGAAAGCATCAATTCTTTGGTGCTCAGCTTTCTTTATTATCCAACTCACATCTGTATATAACTAATGGAAAAACCATAAATTTAACTATATGGACCTTTGTCAGCAAAGTGATGTCTCTGCTTTTTAATATGCTGTCCAGGTTTGTCATAGCTAACTTAATTCTAGTGAAAAAATTTTTCCTGAAAGTTTCTAATGATGACTCAGATATATTTCTCTGCAACAAAAAATGTACATAAGTTATTTTATTTTTTAAAATTCCTTGACCATAAGTTTCAAATGTTGAAACTTTCTACTGAATAGAGATTATAAAACAATGACTATTAATAATGGAGAAAAATTACAGATATGGGTTGAAATTGTGTGAATAACTATTAAGCATAAAAGTTAAATATTTCTCTTAATTGGATAGGTGGGGTTTTCCTCCAATTATTATAAAACAGTGAAGGATATCCTGTTCTTTTATAAAATGAGAAGACAACTGTAAAAGAGAGCCAAGAAAGGAAAACTTGGACCCAAAGCATTCTATTAGAAAATCAATTTTAGGAGGAAGCATTACATGCAGAAATTAAAGATGTAGAAATTGATTCCCATTAACTTTTCTATAGATTTTTTCTTTTTTGAAAATGATTGCATATCCTTGTTTGGAAATGTCTGGACTCCTAACTTTTTAGTCATGTTGCACTTAAATGGGGCACAACTCCCTGTAGCTCATGTGATCTTGCCCTGTTCTAGGGGTTCATGATGTTTTAAATAGGTGTACATGTTTAGGCATAGTAAGGATTTATTTGGATTTCTTGTTAAAATCCTGAAATAATAATGCTCAGTAAAATTTAATAATATATTTAATTTAGGTTCAGTTCAGTTCAGTTCAGTCACTCAGTTGTGCCCGACTCTTTGCGACCCCATGAACCGCAGTACACCAGGCCTCCCCGTCCATCACCAACTCGCGGAGTCCACACAAACCCGTGTCCATCGAGTCGGTGATGCCATCTAGCCATCTCATCCTCTGTCGTCCCCTTCTCCTTCTGCCTCAATCTTTCCCAACACCAGGGTCTTTTCAAATGAGTCAGCTCTTCACATCACGTGGCCAAAGTACCGGAGTTTCAGCTTCAACATCAGTCCTTCCAATGAGCACCCAGGACTGATCTCCTTTAGGATGGACTGGTTGGATCTCCTTGCAGTCCAAGGGACTCTCGAGTCTTCTCCAACACCACAGTTCAAAAGCATCAATTCTTTGGTGCTCAGCTTTCTTTATAGTCCAACTTTCACATCCATACATGACCTCTGGAATAACAATAGCCTTGACTAGACGGACCTTTGTTGGCAAAGTCATGTCTCTGCTTTTGAATATGCTATCTAGGTTGGTCATAACTTTCCTTCCAAGAAGTAAGCGTCTTTTAATTTCATGGCGGCAATCACCATCTGCAGTGATTTTGGAGCCCCCCAAAATAAAATCAGCCACTGTTTCCACTGTTTCCCCATCTAGTTCCCATGAAGTGATGGAACTAGATGCCATGATTTTAGTTTTCTGAATGTTGAGCTTTAAGCCAACTTTTTCACTCTCCTCTTTCACTTTCATCAAGAGGCTCTTTAGTTCTTCTTCACTTTCTGCCATAAGGGTAGTGTCATCTGCATATCTGAGGTTATTGATATCTCTCCCGGCAATCTTGATTCCAGCTTGTGCTTCCTCCAGCCCAGCATTTCTCATGATGTG
>NW_011494954.1:3594431-3642590 GCF_000754665.1 Bison bison bison | reverse complement strand
TCTTTAGTTCTTCTTCACTTTCTGCCATAAGGGTGGTGTCATCTGCATATCTGAGGTTATTGATATCTCTCCCGGCAATCTTGATTCCAGCTTGTGCTTCCTCCAGCCCAGCATTTCTCATGATGTGCTCTGCATATAAGTTAAATAAGCAGGGTGACAATATACAGTCTTGACGTACTCCTTTTCCTATTTGGAACCAGTCTGTTGTTCCATGTCCAATTCTAACTGTTGCTTCCTGACCTGCATACAGATTTCTCAAGAGGCAGGTCAGGTGGTCTGGTATGCCCATCCCTTTCAGAATTTTCCACAGAATTATCCACACAGTCAAAGGCTTTGGCATAGTCAACAAAGCAGAAATAGATGTTTTCCCGGGACTCTCTTGCTTTTTCGATGGTCCAGTGGATGTTGGCAATTTGATCTCTGGTTCCTCTGACTTTTCTAAAACCAGCTTGAACATCTGGAAGTTCATGGTTCACATATTTCTGAAGCCTGGCTTGGAGACTTTTGAGCATTACTTTACTAGCGTGTGAGATGAGGGCAGTTGTGCGGTAGTTTGAGCATCCTTTGGCATTGCCTTTCTTTGGGATTGGAATGAAAACTGACCTTTTCCAGTCTTGTGGCCACTGCTGAGTTTTCCAAATTTGCTGGCATATTGAGTGAAGCACTTTCACAGCATCATGAACACTGAATTTAGAAACTGTGTAGTTACTACTAAATTCCTTTAACAATATGAAAATAATAAAGTCTTTGGAATTTTATGTCTTTCACTATGAAGAGCTTAAGAAAGGTCTTACATTTCTGGATCAATCTATGGTTACAGAGGAGGCCATCAGAGCCAAACAAGAGCTATTTACCTCAGGACAAACTTTGAAAATTACTAATCTATGTCATGGATGGTCTGCATGGTTGCCAAACAATCTTTTATAAATGTTACCTTTTAAAACTGAGTTAATTCTCCCACTAGAAAATGGGGAGAGGTTATCCAGTCTCCCATCTCCTCCTGGTAGAGAGAAGTCACATCCAGAATGGGCATAAACTCTGTACATGATCAGGTTTGCATGTTGGTGCCTGAGAAATCCCTCAGATGGAGAAGAAGAGAGAGAACTGGGTCTGAGGTGGGAAACCATCAGTGGGCCAGAAACTGTTCCCCATGGCTGCAGGCAACTCTTGTAGGTCCAGGGAGATACAGCCTGGAGTATCACCAGCATCTGCTACAGTGAACTTCTATGAATATATCAGTCAGTTCCCTGATCATGGGGGCCCCATTAAGATAGTCATGAACTCAGAGGTTCTCAGGTCACAGAAGTGTGGCCTGATCTGCTAATATATTGCCTAGAAATTCAGTCCAAGTTCTCATTTTCTCCTCTGTAAAATAAGATCATTACAAATCTGCCATGTGAGATTGTCGTGATCATAAATGCATGCATGCGTGCTCAGTCACTCAGTCGTGCCTGACTCTTTGCAACCCATGGACTGTAGCCCGCCTAGCTGCTCTGTCTATGGAATTTTCCAGGCAAGAATCCTGGAGCGGGTTGGCATTTCTTCCTCCAGGGAATCTTCCTGACCCAGGGATTGAACTTATGTCTGCTTCATCTCCTGCACTAGCAGGCAGATTTTTTTTTTTAAACCTCTGAGCCACCCTTTTCAACTGTGAATCATTATTATCTAGCGCAAGTGGTGACTGTTTTCCAGGGACTCTGGATAATTTGTCTCATAGGATATTCTTGAGAGTTGTCTGCACGATTCACTTGCCAGTATAAAATACCATCTATTCACCATAAAAACAAAGCAAAACAAACAAAACCAAACCAAATCAAAACAAAACCAAAAGACAGACAAAAAAGTGAGTCCATGAGTTCACAATAATTTGACCCTTAGATCTGGTTTCTAATTTTTTTTTTCTTTAATCCCTCACTAGCACACTTTGAAGGCAATCACAGACCCTACCAAAGCAAAGCAATGACTCAAGAAACTCATTCCTGAGTGCAAGTCAGAAAGATCCAGAAGCTCACCAACAAAGCTGATTTTTCTGCTCTCAAAGACCATAGAAAACCTGGGTTAGTTCAGACTCAGCAACCAGGCTTTTGGGATTCTAATCTCAGCTCTACCACTTATTAACTGTGTGTTACCTTGGGCAAGTTACTGAACCTCCCTATGACTCAGTTTCCTTATCTGTAAAATGAGTTAATATTTATGAAAAGAAAGATGCATAAAACAGTCCTCAGTGTATACTAGCTGGTGTATAAGAGCTTGCTTATTTGAAAAAAAAATACATATATGCACATAACACACACAGCATTTTATACTACTTTCATATTAATTAACTACTGTATTTAACTCTTTCATTATTTTACAACGGATACACTTCAAGAAAATATAGCTCATTACTTCTAGATCAAAGAACTATTAACTGACATATTTGCAACTCAAATCCAAATTTTCTAGGTCCATATTTAGAGGTTTTGTTTTGTGTTTGCCAAATCTATAGCTGAATTGACTTTACTCCTGGAATTGTCTTGTGACTTATAAATGGATTTTCTGATATTTAACGTTTTAACTTACAGAACACTTTCATATGATTAAAGTATACCTGAGATTGGATTTTAGCCAGGCTTTCCAAATCCTAGAGGCTGGTTAGAGACTACTTTTGCCTAGGTTTTCCTGGTCCCTTCATGACTATCTTAATGGGGCCCCCATGATCAGGGAACTGACTGATATATTCATAGAAGTTCACTGTAGCAATCAAAGACCTGTGTTGCCTGTTGTCTAATGTTTGAAAACAACTCATTTCATATATGTTTCTGGTGGGAGAGCAGATTTGGTACTTCTTATTCCATCTTGGTCTATTGAATCAAATAACAAAACTTAGGTTGGTGCTCTTTTTTTTTTTTTTTAATGTGTTTTTAGCAATCTATTTGCATTATATGTTAAAAGTATATCCATCTGGAACAGAAGAGAAGTAAAAAGAGCTGCTTTGAACCAAAATTATTTAAATTTTAATGTGTATACAAATCACCTGGGCATCTTGTTAAAATTCAGATTTCGATTCAGCATGTATGGGGGCTGAGGGTCTAACAGTCTTCCAGGTGATACCAGTGTCACCAGTCCAAGGGCCACATTTTATAAAGTGACGTTTTGTGCCATAGGAGATTCAGCTTTTGGACTCAGACACATTCTGAGCGTTGATAACGAGCACATTAGATTCACTAAAGGAACAAAACCCATGAAGAAACACAAAGGCTGTCCAGGTAAGGAAAGAGACTTTCATCTCTTTTCTGCCCCCTTCTCTCCACCCCAAACCTGACAGTTGGTATTGAAAGGGGCTAGAAAGAGATGGCTCAGTTCATGTCTTGCCTTTTCCTGCTGCAGTCAGAGTCAGGGTTCCAGGTCAAGGCTCTGAAACTGAATCAGGGTTCCAGTTCTTGCTCTTCTAGCAGCATGTAAAACACTAATAGATTTGAATTAAACTTCTACATTGTCAAAGGTGATAGAATTGGCCCAAGATAACATCAAAGCCCAGGTAGATTATACAGAACATAACTGAAAACAGTGATTAGAGAAAAGAGTTATTTCATATTTATACTTCTCCATATTAAGACTGCTTGACAAAGTGGTTATGTATATACATTTGCCTTGAGAACATTTTTCAAACACATTTTAAAGTCTGGATGAAAGTGAAACGAAGTTATGCATACAATTATTTTAAATGTTACCATATAACTGTGTTTATATCATGGAAGATTTAAAATAGTCTCTTTATTCAGAACAAAATACACACCCACACATACCCACACATCCCAATCTTCATAATAGAGCCAAGTCACTATTTTTATAAGTGGCATCTCCTGTCATCCATTCAAGGTTGGTCACTTTATTTCTAATGTGTTTACTTTCTGGAATGCAGACTTGTTCAACTTGAAAGTTATTGGGCGATGCAGTGAAATCTAGGTAATAGAAAACATTCAATGTAAGGCTGATTAACTCTACAGAGAAAAGATATTTTGTGAAACTGCATAGGCAATAGTATTGGATGATTTTTTAGAGGCATAAATTGAATTACAATTATTGCCAAAGGCAAGCAGCACCATTAGAGAGCACATCAAAACAGTAACCAAACCAGACACATTGCCAGCATTTTTAATGGATGTATCAATTGTCCGTGGAGATGCTGTTGAGAAATAACTTGATGAGACACTTATTCTGCTGTGCTTTGGAAAAAGGAATACTTACAATGTGCATTGCATTGGTTTAGAAAACAATGAATGTTTTTGGAGTGTAAGTGAGCAAACTCATGAAAAATTGTGCATATGTACCCACACACAATCATATGCACACATGCACAGACAGGAAACTAAAGCTGTGCTCATCTTCATGATATTCATATAGAATATTTGCCCATCAGCCTTCAGCCAAAAAGTATTTCTTCACAACTCCCCAAAGAAAATTTGAATTATTTTTCATAATTCTGACATCTGAAGCTATTTTTCAACATTTCTATAGGAAAAAGAGAAAACATAACTAAAGTTTCCTTAAATTGATCTGCTCTTGGGTTTGGCTTCAGTTCTACCTCCTCTGTGAAATTTTTCTGGTCATTTCAGCAAAAAACCTTTGATCTATTTCTCCATCATTTTAACTTATCAGCCTTCTACTTATCTCACTTGTTATTTAAACACTGCTAGCGTCAATAACAATTTTTTCTTGTGTTATTTTCCCCAATAGCTCTTCAAGGGCAAGGGATTTGTTGTTTGGGGTTATCTCATAGTATTTTCCATGATGCCAACACACAATATTAGCTATTCCCAGACGTGTCCTCACAGCATGAGCAAATTTCTTAAACAGGGAATAAAAATGGACATTTCTCTTTTTTATTCCTTTTAATAAACTCTTTATCATGGTTAAAAATAATAATAATGACTACCTTCTGTTGTGCTTTAAACATTACCTGCTAGATACTACTATATTATCCACATCTAATACTTCAGTTAATTCTTATGGTAACTTTTTGAGATAGATAGATATTTTCTCTATTTTCTAGATAAGGAAACTGAGGCTCAGAGGTTAAAGACTTGTTAGTTGCAGGCACTGGGTCAGAGTTTAGGTCTGCTTCAAAGTTTTATTCCTGTTATAGTCAGCCTTCTGTTACCCAATATGTGCTAAGTTGCTTTAGTTATGTCCCATTTTTGCAAACCCATGAACTGTAGCCCACCAGGCTCCTCTGTCCAAGGGATTCTCCAGGCAAGAATATTGGAGTGGGTTGCCATGTCCTTCTCCAGGAGATCTCTCCGACCCAGGGATGGAACCTGTGTCTCTTAGGTCTCCTGCATTGGCAGCCGGAGTCCACTGGAGCCACCTGGGAAGCCCTGAACCCACTATGCATATGTTAACTAATAAGTCAGAGACGTCCCTGGTGGCTCAGATGGTAAAGTGTCTGTCTGCAATGCGGGAGACCCAGGCTTGATCCCTGGGCCGGGAAGATCCCCTGAAGAAGGAAATGGCGACCCACTCCGATACTCTTGCCTGGAAAATTCCATGGACAGAGGAGCCTGGTGGGCTACAGTCCACAAACAGTCGAACATGACTGAGCGACTTCACTTTCACTTTCAATAAGTCAGAAGATCAGATTCTAGGTTCAGCTCTGCCTCTAAATAGGTCACTGATGTTATAGTAGCCACTACACACTCATCTCTGTAAGTTGCAGTTTTCCTGGCGATAAAATAAACCCCAAACCATAAAACCTACATGTGCGTGTGTGAAAGTAGCTCAGTTGTGTCCGACTCTTTGTGACCCCATGGACTATACAGACCATGGAATTCTCCAGGCCAGGATACTGGAGTGGTTAGGCTTTCCCTTCTTCAGGGTATCTTCCCAACCTACATATGTGTTTCCAAAGAACTAACATTTATTGAGTATCTATTATAGACCACAAACTAATCAATTGCTTATGTACACTCATCTCATTGAATTCTTCCAATGCCCTTAAGTACATATGTTAGTATATCTCTTTTGTAATTGATGAAAGTGAAATGTGAAGATGTTAAATGAATTACCTAAAGATATTTTATCTGAAAGTGTCAGAGTCTGCACTTGAACCTGACCTTAAAATCATTGTCCTTCAACTTCACCATGTCCACAACAGGAAGAGAATCTGCTGTTGAATTAATTTGATGTAGAAAATTTTCTATTTGGGGAAGAAAGATAAACATCATTCATGCCCTATATTCCTCTATTAGTGATCAGATTAGTTTCAATTTAAAAATATTCTCCTTGCCAGAAATGTATAGTTTAAGGCAGAAGTTAATCATGCCAAAGTATTAATCATTCAGTTGGTTCAACTCTGCAACCCCAGTAGCCTGCCAGGTTCATCTGTCCATGGGATTTCCGAGGCAAGGATATTGGAGAGGGTTGCCATTTGCTTCTCTGGTGTATCTTCATGACCCAGCAATTGAACCCAGTTTCCTGCATTGCAGGCAGATTCTTTATCATTTGAACCACCAGGGAAGCCCCAGTCATGCCAAATTGGTCATTAAAAAAAAAAAAAAGCAAAACGTAAAGTTGTAAAAATATCTGTCTCTAGATACAATTGTAATTTTTATCACCTTTGAGAATCAACATAGTGTAGACAATATTTCAAATATTTATTTCAGGCAAATAATATAAGAATGTCATTGAAGCAATTAAACTTGTTTATTTACTTTTATTTTATTTTATTTTTAAACTTTACAAATTGTATTAGTTTTGCCAAATATCACAATGAATCCGCCACAGGTATACTTCCAGTTTACAACTAATATTTGTAGATATCTCTAGTGTGGTAACATGTTTAATATATCCTCCTAAAGACATGTAGCAAATCAGTTGCTTGCCTTCTAAATCTAACAGTCTAATTTTTTTTTAACTGCTGGATATTTTTTTTTTTCAGCAACAAATTACCTAGGGATGTATTTGGGGATTGCTAGTGCTTGTCAATTTTATTCACCCTAATCTGGCATATGACCTGCTGTCTCCCTTGCACCCCCATTTCATCATTGAGTATTACGTCTGAATTCAGAGGAGTGAGCTGCATTTATGCTGCTGTTAAAGTAGTGTAGAGTCAGAAAAGCAATTTCCTGTTTAGGGGGAAAGAATGAACAAAACCATAACTATTTCTCTCGGGATGTGTCCCAGTGCAATTTTCACCTTGAATTAAACCTTTATGTCAAAATCTGCAAATAGTGCCAAAAACTTTTTGGCTTACTATTATAGGGCAGTTAAGACTATTATTTTCTTTTCTTCAAATAAGTACACAAATCTGATAATGATCAGAAAGTTGTTATTGTTTGCATTTACATGAATATACTTTATTTAGTATTAGGTGGTTCCGCCTGAGAATCCTCTTAAAATATACATATAAAAAGGAGTTTTCTCTGTCACAGGCAGATCATCCTAGTTGTGAATCCAACTTCATTGGGAAGGTCTTTTGTGTAACTGAAAAATAGGGAATCTGCTTATTTCCGTTTCTCTTCAGGTCCTGACAGCAAATTTCTCTTCAAGGTGATATTCAACATATGAAGTTGAAAAGCTACAGCAAAACTGGCCTTTATGTGTGCAATCTAAATAACGTCTTTACCATGAAAAATTTTTCTAATGACTATATAGCCCAAGAATTCATTTTGATCTTTGTGGCAGCATAATTGAGATAATCTGAATCTTCTGCAGTTCTTAAGGACTTCTGAGGACCCTTAGTGAGCCAGACCCTGAGTTCCTCTGACAAGTATATTGAGAAAATGTCTATGATACCTGGAAGTGAGGAAGTTCCTGTCACACTAGTTAAATCTGGAAAAATACCAAGAATGCAAGTTTTTATAGCAGTGCCTGCTTGTGTAAAGTCTAACCACGGGTAATATTTTGGCCTAATTTATCTCTTGTGAAATCAATTCACAGTGAATCTTATGAAAACTGAGCACAGCTCTGTCTATTCTGCTGTTCTGGGTGGATGTATTAGACTACTGGAAAACATCAGCACTAACTGGTCTGCTATGGCTCTATATCAGTTTACCTGTACATTAAAGTAGGACTTGAGGATATGAAATTGTGGATATCTCTTAGCAGGTTAAATTCATAATCTAGCATCTGTTAACTGCTTTTCGCAGAACTTGATACGTTTCTGCTGCCTATCATTAAAATGACCAATTTCTTATTTATTCTTGAAAACATGGGATTCAACCCCTACCTAGGGTTAAGTGTAAATAACAATGTTCCAACTAAAGTTACCTGAGGGAAGAAGGCATATCTTGAATTAATATAGCTGATCCTTTAAAGAGGGCTCTTGGCAATTGCATTGATTTCATTTTGCTGAGTGACTTTTAGACATTAAAAAGTAATTGAATGTTTTACTCCCTTTACATACTCTGAGACATCTAAAACAGACAAGGATGTTTAGGAGTCATTTTATGTAAAGTAACACATATTCCATGGTCACAGTTGAATGCTTTTGTACATTTTCAGTACGCTGTCTTTGCAGAATACACATCAACAATCAATGCATTTTTTTTTCTTTCTGGGTTTTTTTCTCTCTTTAGTTTACAGAAATACTAGAACTAGTAAGTAAAGTCTATGTATTGTATTATGAGAGAATATATTTTTAACTGTGGTCAACATATTTCCTGTTGTATTAGGTTAATAGCTCCTTTCCATTGTTTACGCCAGAAAATTCATTTTCCCAAGGTTGTTCCTATTGCATTAAGTTATTAAAAATAAAAAGGCAATAACCTCAGGTGTAGAAAAGGTACCACAGCTAATATATTGCTGCCACTGTCGTTAATACTTTTCCTGCGACTCCCACCATACACGCTTGCTGGGATCCGTTTTCTTCCCCTTAACCCTGTAAAGTCATGGTGAACAGAGTTATATTTGCAAAGTATCCAAAACTGAAATCTTCTGTTATATGCAAATACACATATTTCTTTGATTCAAATAGCCAATTTAGCATCTCAACAATAGAACAATGTCATATTGAATGCACAAAGTTCTTTATTCAAATGAGGATGGTGAAAACTGGTCTAGCAGAATCTCCCTACTTGTGACTACCACTATAACCAACACATATTTGCTGATAGCTGCTGGTGTCACTGAGTTGCAACTCAATGCTTTGGCCTGGAACCTGTGATTTGGAACAAGAAACGTCTCTATTTAGAATTAAAAAATTCTAAGAAATCTTATGACATTTTATCTTCAATTTTTGGTTTCATCCTACCTGAAAGCAGTAATTTAAAATTACTCCCATGGTGTTAGCTATTATGGATCCTTAGATATAGTAGGTTAGTGTAAGGACTTGAGAATGTGGGGGTAGAATCAAATTTGATATACGAGATACACTTAGTTGCTTACATGCTATACTAATCTCTAAGTCTGTAGCATCACTGGTAGTCTTGCATTTAGAGGCATCTTCCAGTTTCTATACCCAAGAGAGCAGCCTGAGGAACCACTGCTGCTCCAACAGTTTTTCTGGAGACTTGGATTTTAGCAGAAAGGAGTCTCTTTCTTCTGGTATTAAAATCAGTCATGGTTATGCTTTACAAATATTGATCCAGACTTTCATAGCCCCATAGAGGCAAAGCTATCTCAGTTTTCACTCACGTCACAGACACAATTTTCCAAGAAAAACACAGAGTGCCAGAGCGCAGGAGGAGGCTACTGTGGCAGTTTCTGCCTTGGCCATGTGAAGGTGCTAAGATCTTAGCAAAGAAGCCTATGTATCATTTACTCATTCATTGAACAAATACTAGTGAATATCTTTAATATGTTATACATTGCTGTGTATTAACAGGTACTGCAGATAGAGTCAGGAAAGACAGAGTGCCTGCATTCTTGTGAGGGACACAAATAATAAATAATGGAACTTCATATCCTACCTGACAGGCGGAGTAAAGAGAGTGATAACTGATTTGGAGGCATGATTCAAAGGCAAATCCTCTGAAGAGATGCCATTTGGACAACTGTGAACAAAATGAAGGAACCAGTCATGCAAAGATCTATGATAAGAATGTTCCAGGCAAAGGGAACAGAAGTGTGGTGATATGAGGAAGGAGCTAGCTTTATGTGTTTGAGGACCACTAAAAGGCAAATATGGCTGGGGTGCACTAGCTGATGCAGGAGGAGAGAGAAATTCTGGTTCCATTAACTGAGATAAGTAAAAGTACAAGTGAGGCCTTCTGTTTCTCCTTCAGTTCAGTCGCTCAGTCGTGTCCGACTCTGCGACCCCATGAATTGTAGCATGCCAGGCCTCCCTGTCCATCACCAACTCCTGGAGTTCACCCAGACTCACGTCCATAGAGTCAGTGATGCCATCCAGCCATCTCATCCTCTGTCGTCCCCTTCTCCTCCTGCCCCCAATCCAACCCAGCATCGGGGTCTTTTCCAATGAGTCAACTCTTCGCATGAGGTGGCCAAAGTATTGGAGTTTCAGCTTTAGCATCATTCCTTCCAAAGAAATCCCAGGACTAATCTTTAGAATGGACTGGTTGGATCTCCTTGCAGTCCAAGGGACTCTCAAGAGTTTTCTCCAACACCACAGTTCAAAAGCATCAATTCTTTAGCTCTCAGCTTTCTTCACAGTCCAAATCTCACATCCATACATGACCACTGGAAAAACCATAGCCTTGACTAGACAGACCTTTGTTGGCAAAGTAATGTCTCTGCTTTTGAATACGCTATCTAGGTTGGTCATAACTTTCCTTCCAAGGAGTAAGCGTCTTTTAATTTCATGGCTGCAATCACCATCTGCAATGATTTTGGAGCCCCCAAAGATAAAGTCAGACACCGTTTCCACTGTTTCCCCATCTATTTCCCATGAAGTAATGGGACCAGATGCCATGATCTTCGTTTTCTGAATGTTGAGCTTTAAGCCAACTTCTTCACTCTCCTCTTTCATTTTCATCAAGATGCTTTTTAGTTCCTCTTCACTTTCTGCCATAAGGGTTGTGTCATCTGCATATATGAGGTTATTGATATTTCGCCTGGCAATCTTGGTTCCAGCTTGTGCTTCTTACAGCCCAGAATTTCTCATGATATACTCTGCATATACGTTAAATAAGCAGGCTGACAGTATACAGCCTTGATGTACTCCTATTCCTATTTGGAACCAGTCTGTTGTTCCATGTCCAGTTCTAACTGTTGCTTCCTGACCTGCATATAGGTTTCTCAAGAGGCAGATCGGGTGGTCTGGTATTCCCATTTCTTTCAGAATTTTCCACGGTTTATTGTGATCCACACAGTCAAAGGCTTGGCATAGTCAATAAAGCAGAAATAGATGTTTTTCTGGAACTCTCTTGCTTTTTCAATGATCCAGCAGATATTGGCGATCTAATCTCTGGTTCCTCTGCTTTTTCTAAAACCAGCTTGAACATCTGGAAGTTCACGGTTCACATATTCTCCTTCAGTTCAGTTCAGTTGCTCAGTCGTGTCGGACTCTTTGTGACCCCATGAATCGCAGCACACCAGGCCTCCCTGTCCATCACCAACTCCCAGAGTTCACTCAGACTCACATCCATTGAGTCAGTGATGCAATCCAGCCATCTCATCCTCTGTCGTCCCCTTCTCCTCCTGCCCGCAAAGCCTTCCAGCATCAGAGTCTTTTCTAATGAGTCAAATTTTTGCATGAGGGGGCCAAAGTACTGGAGTTTCAGCTTTAGCATCATTCCTTCCAAAGAAATCCCAGGGCTGATCTCCTTCAGAATGGACTGGTTGGATCTCCTTGCAGTCCAAGGGACTCTCAAGAGTCTTCTCCAACACCACAGTTCAAAAGCATCAATTCTTTGGCGCTCAGCCTTCTTCACAGTCCAACTCTCACATCCATGCATGACCACAGGAAAAACCATAGCCTTGACTAGACAGACCTTTGTTGGCAAAGTAATGTCTCTGCTTTTGAATACGCTATCTAGGTTGGACATAACTTTCCTTCCAAGGAATAAGCATCTTTTAATTTCATGGCTGCAGTCACCATCTGCAGTGATTTTGGAGCCCCCCAAAATAAAGTCTGACACTGTTTCCACTGTTTCCCCATCTATTTCCCATGAAGTGATGGGACCGGATGCCATGTTCTTCGTTTTCTGACTGTTAAACTTTAAGCCAACTTTCTCACTCTCCACTTTCACTTGCATCAAGAGGATTTTTAGTTTCTCTTCATCTTCTGTATTCTCCTTAGGGGACATCAAAAGTTCAGCTTCAACTATGCTAAATTGGAGGAGCTTATTTGACATTCAAATGGAGATTTCAAATAGACATTGGCCATTTAAGTCTGGAGTTCTGGAAGAATGTTGGGACTAGAAATATGAATTTAGGAGGCATCTAGCTTTTGATGGCATGCAACTCCAGGTGACCAATATAGTCATCAAGGGAGGCAGATAGAGGAGACAGAGAAGAGAAGAGGTCTAAGAACAATGCTGAGACATACTAACATCAGAGGGGTAAAAGAAGGGAAGGAAACATTAAGGAGGTTTCACATTGTAAGGATTGATATCTCATAGTGCTGGTGAACACTTAAATCTCACAGTACATCAGAAAACTGTTTTACCTAAAGTCTAAACTTGAATTATCAGGGACAGAGGGAAAGAATTCTCTGTAACTTCTAGTTAAAACTACTGTAGAAGGAAGAAAACTTTCCAAAGTAGATGAGGTGAAAGTCAAAAGGTCATGTGTAATCGGAAACAACCCTAGCTCCTCATCTCCCCAAAATTAAAGATTTAGACCAGACATATCATATGCCATGGTTAGAAATTTAAAAAAAATTGAAATATATTGAATACATAAGAATGTTTAAATTAATGAGAGCAGCATATTCTTTTTATTTATTAATTTTAATTTAGCCATTTTTAATGAATGTGTGTTTTTCTGTAATACCAAAGTAAAAAAAATATTCTTTTAAGCCATTGTAATAGATAGAATTCTAAATCCTATTTAGAGCATCTCTTCTGATGTTCATAGCAGGCAAAAAAGCAGTTGACCTCCTCCTTTTTCAGCATAATGTCTTAACCGGGCTTTTTCTTTTTTGCCTTGGGTATACTAAACATTAGAAATGCTCCAAGCAAATTGTCTAAAGAAACATCTCCCTTTTAAAGTGTCCTTTGATAAGGTAGTTTTAAAAACAGGAAAGAGCTCATTTGAAAAATACAAAAGAAACCCTGTCATTACATCAGACAGAGTTATTTCCTTACCACTGAATTTGCCCTTCACTTATCAAAGAGTTGTTTACAAGGGTTGAGAAGGCTGACATATCTCTCTGTTCTTTAATTCTTTGTTTATGAACTGGAGTAATCAAACAAGAATGTGCTTAGCATGGGGAGGGGTAAACAACCATTGCTTTGTTATCATAGTTTAAAAAATTACAGAATTTCTCAGGAGATTTGTATCATTGTTTGATACAAAGCATTTTCCCTTTAATTAAGAAATATTCATTTTCAGAGATTTAGTAAACACATTTTAATTATTTCCCTGGTAGTGTCTGAAAGCAAATGAGCTAGAAAGGTAATGCAAAATTCTCCTACTCACCTTGAATTCATTTGAGATTTTTAAGTTCAAATATCTTTTAGCCCAAGGGCTTCCCTCATAGCTCAGTTAGTAAAGAATCCACCTGAGATGCAGGAGACCCCAGTTCAATTCATGGGTCAGGAAGATCTGCTGGAGAAGGGATAGGCTACCCACTCCAGTATTCTTGTGCTTCCCTTGTGGCTCAGCTGGTAAAGAATCCTCCTGCAATGTGGGAGACATGGGTTCGAACATCCCGGGGTTGGAAAGATCCTGTGGAGAGGGGAAAGGCTACCCGCTCCAGTATTCTGACCTGGAGAATTCCATGGACTATGCAGTCCATGGGGTCACAAAGAGTCGGACATGATTAAGCGACTTTCACTTTTACTTTCATCTTTTAGCCCACATTGTTTACACTAGCTGGTGAAGCCTTGTTTTTATTTTGTGCATTTGTGGCCACTATCTTCTTAGCAACTAAAGCTGATGCTACTTCATCTTCTATAGAGATGACAGATTTAAAACATAGCTGCCTTTAGAGACACAAGGGAGGAGGTCCAGTTAAAATGAGACTTATCTTCATTTTTGAGGATGGTCAATCTATTTGAGATTTTCTCAGGATCCCTGAAAACACCATCTATATTTTAGCATTTAACTCCATGAAACCCATAGAAATTAACAAACTACAAACTAACTGTAGGAGTCCCTCAAAATTTATGGTGATATATTTGAAATACTGTAGGAATTTCACAGATTGCAACACTTTTTATTCCCAGGAGAATTCCATTCGTGTATTTGCTCTGTAACATTTCCTTCTATATAAATGTTCAAAGACCAAAGTAAGCATTATTAATGTTAGAAAGGACAACACAGACAAAAAAAAAAAAAAAAAATAGCCATACACAGATCTTATCTGATACCCTATCTGCTTCTACAGGGCTGAAGACTGAAAATTTGTGACCCCCCACACAAACTTTGAGATCCTAACCTCAATTGATGACAAGAGGTGGGGCCTTTGATAGTTGATTAGGTTGAGGACAGAGCTCTTTTGAAGGATCCCTTTCAGTTGGTAAAGAATTTGCCTGCAATGCAGGAGACCAGGGTTCCATCCTTGGGTTGGGAAGGTCCCATGGAGAAAGGAAAGACTACCCATTCCAGTATTCTGGCCTGGAGAATTCCACGTGTCGCAGAGTCTGACATGACTAACTTTCATTTTCTAAAGAAACCCTAGAAAGTTTCCCCCACACCCTTGCTTCTTTAAGTAAGGACACAACAAAAATATGATCTCTGTAAGCCAGGAAGTGGGCTCTCACCAGACATCACGTTTCCAGTGTCTTGATCTTGAATTTCCCAGTCTCCAGAAATGTGAGAAATAGATTTCTGTTGTTTATAAGTCACCCAGTCTGTGGCATTCTAGTTTGGTAACCCAAACAGACTAAAAGACACAGTTAACAAATGAATGTCAGTGTGTGTGTGTGTGTGTGTGTGTTTAGTCATTAAGTTGTGTCAGATTCTTTACAACCTGATGAAATGTAGCCCACCAGGCTTCTCTGTCCATTGGATTTCCCAGGCAAGAGTACTGGATTGTCATTTTCTTCTTCAGGGGATCTTCCTGACCCAGGGATTGAACCTGCATGTCCCTATTGCAGATGGGTTCTTTACTCCTGAGCCACCAGGGAAACCCACAATATCTGTCTCAATTTTGTTTTTATAGTGGAGCATTTTGTTACTGAAGATGATGCTTACTGTAGTGAATCAGCTCAAAATCTCAATGGATCAATAAAATAGAGGTTTCTTCCTTTCTCACATAAAATCCAGATTAAGTGTTCTTGATTGTTGGACAGCTTTCCACATTTCCAAGCTCCTTCCATTTTGTGACTCTGTCCTCTTCCAGAGCCGTGGATTCCTCCTTGATAAGTAAGGAGAAGGTGAAGAAGGCTCATTTCTTTATCAGTTTGGCTGGCAAGTGTTTCATATTTCTTCTGCAGACACCATCAGCAAGGCTCAGCCCCAGGGTTCCAGTGACAAGCAAAGAGGCCTGAGAACTGCAGTTCATTGTTTGGCAGGTGTTCCCAGTAACAACTCTGGACAATGGAAGGAAACCTTTTATTGTCCTTCAGATTTATATCTATCAAACATCCTTGACAAATGCTGAAGTGATGGTTTTTAATTTAAAACAAATTTGTTAGGTCTTTATCAAACTTGAAGAATTTTTAAAAATGTGTAAGAATCTGACAAGGAGAGCTTCCAGGTGAGAATTTATTTTTTAAGGGATTTTTTACTTTAGAAAGAGTCTTTACTTTTTGTCTTTCTTTATTTCTAGGAGAGTATTTAATTTTAAAATTAGTGAAGCATTGATTTCCAAATGGTTTACTCATACAAATGTTCAGCAGGAGGCCAATGTCGAATGAATCAAGAGACGGTGTCTTGTAAATTGTGATTTCCATTGAATGGGGGTGGGGTAGGTGTTTTTTCCTCAGACATATATTCTCAGCTTTTGTTTGAAATATTGCCTTTAGGGATTTACTCCATTGATCTTGAAACTTTTCAAGAACCATACAAAAAAATACAATTAAAATGAAAGTGAAAGTTAGTCAGTTGACTCTTTGTGAGTCCATGGGCTATACAGTCCATGGAATTCTCCAGGCCAGAATCCTGGAGTGGGTAGTCTTTCCCTTCTCCAGGGCATCTTCCCAACCCAGGGATAGAACCCAGATTTCCCACATTGCTGTTGGATTCTTTACCAGCTGAGCCATGAGGGAAGCCCAAAAATATTGGAGTGGGTAGCCTATCCCTTCTCCAGCGGATCTTCCCAACCCAGGAATCAAACTGGGGTCTCCTGCATTGCAGGCAGATTCTTTACCAACTGAGCTATGAGAGAAGCCAATTAAAATAGTCTTGAATTATAAATACTAGTATTTATACCTCTTGGCATTTTGGCTAAATCGAGTGCAGTATGATCTTCCCAGGTGGCACAGTGGTAGGGAATCAGCCTACCAATGTAGGTATGCAAGAGACCCAGGTTTGATCCTTGGGTTGGGAAGACCCCTGGTGTAGGAAATGGCAGCCCCCTCTAGGATTCTTGCCTGAAAAATTCCATGAACAGAGGAGCCTGGTGGACTACAGTCCATGGGGTCACAAGAATCAGACATGACTGAGAACACACACATTATAAATACTAGTATCATTTAAAATTTAGCCTTGGAAAAGATTCTTGTGATCATGGGACTCAGTATAGAACCTTGAGGAAGGAGAGAATCCAAAGGACTGAGTTAGATGGGAGATGGAAGGATGATGCCAGTGAAGATTTTTATTTATTTTCTAGTTATGTCAAGTGCCAGCTCTGGGTGGGGATGCTGGTTTCGGATACAGTGAATAAGCATCCGTGAATAAAGAAAAGTCATTACTTAATTCACTCAAAATATATTTTCTAGGTGCCTATTTGCTAGGAATTCTGTGAGATGCTAGAGCAATGAAGAGGATGGTAGTTTCAGTTTTTGTGGAGTTTAGAGTCTATTGTAATTAAAATTGAATTAGTTATAGTGGCAAATTGAATCAATAATAATGATAAATAGTAATGAAATCTGGTCAATAATTTGATAGTTTCAGTTTCATTTGAAATAATTTGACTTCCAGTAATATATTTTACTTTAAATTTGTGTGTAATATTTCTACATTACAAATTGATATATTTACAGGTATCTAGCTATAGGCTCAGAGAAGGCAATGGCAACCCACTCCAGTACTCTTGCCTGGAAAATCCCATAGACAGAGGGGCTTGGTAGGCTGTAGTCCATGGGATTGCTAGGAGTCAGACACAACTGAGCGACTTCACTTTCACTTTTCACTTTCATGCATTGGAGGAGGAAATGGCAACCCACTCCAATATTCTTGCCTGGAGAATCCCAGGGATGGGGAAGCCTGGTGGGCTGCCGTCTATGGGGTCGCACAGAGTTGGACACGACTGAAGCGACTTAGCAGCAGCAGGAGCAGCAGTTATAGGCTAAAAGACAGCATAGTGTTATTCTTACAGTCCAGAGTGGTATCTGGTATATAACAGAAATTCAATCAATGATATTGGATGAATGAATAAATAAAAACAATTCTGGGTAAAAAATTAGGACACTCCTAATTTTAGGAGTCTGTTTGTCTGCCAATGACTTCCAGTGTGACACCATAAATGACTCGCTGTTTCAGTTTCCAAATCCATAAAATGAGATGAAAATATCCACCTTACCATCTATACAAGGCAGTTCCTTGTATAGAAACAAGATAGCAGATAGGTAAGACTCGGGAATATTGCAATAGTCAATAAACCCAAAATGGAGCATATTTTTATTTGACTAAGATATTTCCACATTCTCTTTTAGAATAATCTTTCTGATTGTCACTTTTTTTTTTTTTTACTTTACAATATTATATTGGTTTTGCCATACATTGACATGAATCTGCCATGGGTGTACATGTGTTCCCCATCCTGAACCCCTCTCCCACCTGACTGTCACATTTTTTAGTGAAATAAAAATAATTTTATTTTAGAAAATTGAATTGTATTATCAAGAAACAAGTATATTTTCTGAAATCTTAGAACCTGGTGTCTCTTAGAAATGTAGCCTAATAAGAGTAACTTGGAGCCCTGCAAAAAATATCAAGGAAGTGGTACCCCTTTCTTGATTCTTTCCATTCCTGGAGATACGCTTCCCAAGATAAATCCTCAGCCCATCCTTTTTCAACCTGGATTGCATAAGAGAAAGAAGTGTTATTTGAAGGCAATCTAACAACAGACTAAGAGGGAGGAGGTGCACACTCACACATTTGAGATGAAGATGAAAGAGGCATGTTTTATTCAAAGTTCAACATCCATTTATTTTGAGGATAGAGATGTCTGTGTTGTGACTCATGCATGCTGAGAAAAAATGCCAAGTGTCTAGATAACTAATGTTAGTAAGGAAAGATTCACCAAGAGGGGGCAGAAGCTCATGAAATGCTAATCTTTGAATAGAAGAGTGGGAATCAATTTTATATTTTGATCTTTTTGGAACATTTCAAAGGACTTAATATTTTGGTACAAAAAGAGAAATTTATACATTCTGAGAATAATGATAAGCACTTCTCTCTACTACAATTCATCTTTGAGGCTTTTTTTTTCTTTCTTACTGCTTCAGCTTTCCCATTTTTCTTTTGTCTTTATGCCGTTCCTCATCTTCCCTCTAAACTTTCAGACTAAATATTATATTCACTTACCTTTTAGGCTTTCAGACTAAACATTCTATTCCTTTACCTTTAAAGGAATTTTGATTGTTAATGTGTTCCTTTTATGCTAAGTGTTGGAAAACCATAAAATTTAAGCTAGAATTACAATACTTCCTTCATAATCCCTCCCTTAACAAATAATATTTGGGAGCATTAAAATGCTATAAAGAGACAGTACATTTTCTCCAATCTGACTGTATGATGAGTGGTATATCCTGAAAGTGAACAGAGAGTTATTTTATAAAATGTAAAGAACAAATACTAGGGCTTAGATACAAACTGCACACTAACAAGAGACACAAGGCAGTTTAGCTGGATGGCGGTGGGTCAAATTAATCCCTGCAAAATGACAAGGGCAAACACCGGGGATCTCTATTATGAAATGCCTTGGAGTAAAGGCTTAGCAAGAAGTCAGCCTTGCATAAGCATAAAAGCCAAACTCTTTTAGAAACTAAATTGCTGGAGATGATTTATTTTGATACAAAAGAGTTTATTTATTTTTTTTATTTTAGACCTTTTTCTTAAATAGAAATATTGATTTGCCGATAGGACATATATATATAGTTTTATATCCAGATAACAATGATTTCAAAAGGAAAGGTGAATGGGACACAAAAGGAGCAATCACAGACTACAGGCATAGAATAATTTCGATAACATTTGCATTTGAGTGTAAATATTGAGTTAAAACCATAGCCTCCTTCAACTTGTAATTCAAATGCAAAAAAACAACTTGACTTCATCAAGCAAGGTAAATTCACACTTTACTTGGAGATTTCTAAGGTATTTACAGGAAGTCAAGGAGAAGACATAAAGTGAAGAAAAAATGTATCTGACTAATAACTAAAAAAGACTATTGTTAAAGTGAAGAAAAAATGTATCTGATTAAAACTAAAAAAGCTATTGTTGATTCAAGGAATATTATTGAGTGGAATCTTTCAACATCTTAAATATGTCTTGATGTTAAAGGCAATGCTGTTGAATGGTTACAGGGGAAATGTTGGCTCTGTAATAATAAATCTCCATATAGCACAGAAATAAGTGGGTTTAATGTTTGCATTAGCCAGTCTTGATAGAGACTATCCATATGTAAATTCATGTATTGTGTAATTTGCATGTTTTCAGTGTGGTAAATGTAGCTACAGAGAATCCATGCTTTAAAAAAAATAACCATGCCTCTTGCTCTTTTAAATTACTCTGCTGCATTTTTAAGAGTTTTAAAAATGGTTACTTGGTGTGCATAGAGCAGCAACTGCTGTTCATTCTGTCTTTGCCTCTACTTTAGCAAAGGATATTTTGAAAAGGAATACGTTAGGAATACATCAAAATATGTAATGCAATGGAAATAAGTTTCCCTTTTCTTTTTTGAAACTTTCATTCCAAAGATTTCATCTGCCTAGCAGAAGATAATGTGTCTCACAAAATCTTCATGGCCACCTATCACTGTGGCCATATTCTTCGCTCCATCTTAGCAATTGGCATGGGTCAGAAAATATGATATAAATTAAAAAAACAGGTTATCCTGTATTGGAATAACACAAGGGTTTTGTCTGAAAATAAACATAGTTGAACTATTTGTAAAAATGTGGTACAGCTGAGCTGATTAGGAAAAGCACCTCTTTTAGACTGCTTTTCCCTTTTTCAACTCTTTTATCTCTGTCATGATAATCGAGAAAGGCTATTTCAACTAGTAAAAATAGCAACATAAGACACCAAAGTAGAAAATTTGGATCTCAAATATGAACTGATGGGCTTCTTTCAGAAGTTTGAAAGATCAAAATTTTGAGTGGACTATCTTCCAAATTGCAGAATTTGAGATTAATCAATGACCATAAAGCTGAACACCAAAGGACTGTTGAGAATTTTGAAACACAAGCTGAATATACAATCATTTGAAATCACTAACATCCAAATTCATTTTTGAAGCAAGGCAAAAAGTGCTTTGGGCATTTTGCATTTCTTTTTCTGCTAGTCTTTTATTTTAAATATTTAAAATATACCTAAATTATTTTTGATATATTCAAAGCACATGTATACGTTTAAAATACATGTAACATGTGCATGCTAAGTCACTTCAGTCACGTCTGACTCTTGTGACCCAAAGGATAGTAGCCTGCCAGGCTCCTCTGTCCATGGGATTCTTTAGGCAAGAATACTGGAGTGGGTTGCCATGTTCTCCTCCAGGGGATCTTCCCTACCCAGGGGTTGAACCTGTGTCTCTTATGTCTCCTGCATTGGCAGGCAGTTTTTTAAACTAGTGCCTCCTGAGAAGCCCATATGATAGCAAAAAATATAATAAACATTGGTGAAGCCATTATGCAACCTAAGAACTTAAATGTTAATGTGAGTTTCATCTATTTGTGTACACTTGATTATTCCATGCTTTCCACTGGACAAAACTACTTTGAAGCATTTTGGTAGTGCTAGTAGTTTCTACACTAGTATATAAAGCTATATATGTCATTATTTTGACATATGTATGTAAACCAGAGGCAATATATAATCCAAATGTTCTTGTGTTAAAATTTATAAAAATAGTTCTCTGTTTTATGTAGTCTTATATCTATTCAGCGTTATAAGGTGCATCCATATTTTTGTAAATAACTGTGTTCCATACATCTGCACTGCTTTGTAATATTGATTCAGTAAAAATAAAACATCATTTATTTATCTATTCCTTGGTCAAAGGACGTTTGTGTCGCTTCCAGCATTTTATTATTATTAGTGTTACAGTCATGAATACTTTGCATGTGTCTTCTTGCATACTTCTGTAATAATTTTTACATAAAATTTTAGATTTTACTCTAATATCTGTTCATAAGAGTAGAATGATTGCTTAGTAGGGAGTGTAGATGTTTGTTTAACTTTACAAGATAATGTCAACATGTTTTCTGAAATAAATCCAAAATTGCAATCCACCAGATTGTCTGAGTTCCTGCTGATCTACATCCTTCCTGTCATATTTCTTAAATTTTTGGCACTCTAATGGGTATGGGCAATAATTACAAATAATTAGATTAATTAATTAATAATCCCTATCTCACTGTGGTAAAGTTGCATTTCATTCATTGCATAATTGGACAAATATTTGACCTATGTGCTAGGTATCAATTGCCTGTGCTGTGGATCTGGCAATAAACAAAACAGAAGAAACACATCCCTGCCCTCACGAAGGTTAAGTTCTAACCGAGCAGAGACCGAACATGAACACAATAAAAAAGTGAATTATGTGGTACATAACGAGTGACAGAGGATGAGACGGTTGGATGGCATCATTGACTCAATGTACATGAGTTTGAGAAAACTCCAGGAGATAATGAAGGACAGGGAAGCCTGATGTGCTGCAGTCCACGGGGTCGCAAAGAGTCAGACACTACTGAGCAACTGAACAAGAGGATAACAATTACCATTGAGAAAAATAAAGTGAGATGGGGAATCTGGAGGTAGAAGGCCAGCTGCAATTTTAAGTAAGGTAACTAGGGTTGATGTTTTTGAAAGAGAATTTCAGCAAGGACTTGACATAGGTGAGGGTTTTAGTGATGCAGAAGGAACAGCCAGAGCAGGAAGGATCCTGGGATGTGTTGTAAGCATAGCCCGGAGGCCATGACATCAGGAGCAAGTTAAATGAAGGGAGAGTGATAGAGTGAATGAAGGACCCAGATCACCATGTATCTCATCAGTGATTTTAGGGATTTTAGCACGTATATGGGGAAATGCGAATCTACTGAAGATTTTGAGCACAGGACTTACATGTTCTGAGGTCATGGGTAGAAGTATGGAGACCAATAAGGAGAGGATGAGAAAAATGAGGAAAGAGGATGGGGTTTTGGACTAGGTTGATATAAGTGGAGGTGGTAGAAATTGAGGAGAGTATACACTTTTAGAACACTGGATAATTTTATCCTTAAACATGGGCAATCTCTCTTTAGATCTTTTCCAGGCAAGAATTCTTGGAGTGGGTTGCCACTTTCCCCTTCAAGGGATCTTCCCAACCCAAAGATTGAATCCATGTCTCTCGAGTCTCCTGCACTGCAGTCAGATTCTTTAACATTGTGCCACCTGGGACTTTTTGGTGCATATCTTTTATCAGGTCAAGAAGTTCCTTCTCTGCTTAGTTTCCTGTTTTCTCTTTATATGAAGATAGGTGGGTATTTTATAAAATTTCCAAATCTCTTAGGTGTCCTTGTGCTCTTTCCCCTTAATATAATAGATTTATTATTAAAGAGTTTAATAGGCTTTTTAATGTTAAAGCTTATTTGTATTCCTAAGATAAGTTCAACTTGGCCATGGTGTACATTTTTATGTTGGTTTGGATTCAGTTTGTATATCTAGTGTTTGAATTTTTGCTTCTATATTCATAAATGAGATAAAGGTATAATTTCCCTTGCTAAAACTATTCTTTTCTAGTTAATGATGCCAGTATATTCTAGTTTTTGGCTGTCAAATCCACTACAGAATTTGTCCATTTGTCCACATTAAACTGGTGAACAATATTTTAGGACATTACTCCAGTGGATTTTGTACATATTAACACAATTTAAAAATTTTATGTCTGGATCACTGGTTTTTTCAGGGTAACAAATAACTCGATTAAGCTAATGAAATCAAGACTTGGTCAACATATACTATGTCCATTGTGCTTTTGTAATTCACAGAGGGTTATTAACTTATGTGTATAGATAAACAATACACAAATGATTATTTTGCAGGGCTGAAGGTGTTGCAAAATGAGTGTTATAGGAATGCAGCATTTGAACATATAAGTCAGAATCATTATGTGAAGTGTCTACTATTTCATCGGATATTTTGGTTTGTTTGAATTTTTCTTTTTTGCAAAATGTTGTGTATGTTTATCAGTTCCCAGATCTCCACCCTAGCCATGTGGGCTCTTGTCATGTGTGCCTGCTGTATCTAATCAACACCTTCGGGTTCACAGAGTCTTATAAATAGTGACTTGACCCGAAGATCAGAGATCTTTTTAAGCAGTAAGGTTCTTTAAATTGTTATCATTTCTAGCTTTCATCAGACCATAAAAGTTGTCAAATAAATATGAATGATTAGGCCTGAAAACTTTAACAACTTAGAAGAAAAATTAAACTACCAACTTCATAGTATTAAGAAGTTGTTTAAACTGATTAATTCTTTTCTTCACTGTATTATGGTGTTAAAACATTTGCTTTCCAAAATAGCACTGGGCTTGAAAACTCCAAAGGCATTGTGTTTCTTTGACAGATTGATGACTTTCCTGTGTAGAATTATCAGATAAAAATACAAGATATAATATTTGGGACATATACTCCTACATTTGTTGTTTATTCAAATGTTATTTTTCCAAGTTTTCAGTTTATCTAAATTTATCTGGGTGTTTGTATTGAATACCCACTCCAGTATTCTTGCCTGGAGAATTCCGTGGACAGAGGAGCCTGGTGGACTGCAGTCCACAGGTTTGCACAGAGGTGGACATGACTGAGCGACTAACACACACACACTTGCTAAATCCAGTAAACTTTTTCCTAGGGGGATTAAAAACAAAGACAAGTTTGTTTCTGTGCATTTTTGTATATTTAAATAGAATTCTAGACAGTTTTTGGTATATGGTATATTTGCTACTTTTGAATTAGGAATATTTGAGACCATAAAAACAAATAAGAGAAAGAGGAGTTGCTGGATCCTCTCCTAACAATGACTGAAAAGTAAAGACTACTTTCTAGTCTGGGTCCAAATTCACTTTGAGCAAATAGTTCAAGAGGATTGTGACCTTAACTGATATACTAGAGATAAATACATGCAAAAGAACAGGATAAACTCTACAACACAGCTCTACCTTGGAAAATAGACTCAGGAGTCCAAAAACCAGAAAACAGTTTGGTTAAAAGTAGATGAAATAACTGGTATTTTCAACTGATCCTCATAGACACCCAACAAGACTCAGTGCCTTCAACTGTACATTCTATGATCTGATAAGAATTCCTGGAATATTTCAAAGAGGAAGTATGATAAATACTCATTCTGCTGATAATCCCTCAGTTTCTGAGAAGTTCATCTTCCAAGCAGAATAAAAAAATAATTTCCATTTCCATGAACAAATCTGCAATTATGTTGAAAAGAACAGTTCCAAAGAACTTTAAAACTGCCTTGGGAATTTGCATGAAACCAAACAGAAAAGTCATGTAATGACTGAAGTGGCTTTGTGGGCTGAATATGCAAATAATCTTGTACAGTTAATTATTTCAGGTAATATTATAATTCAAGCAGAGAGGAAGGACACTTTACTACATGCAGTGAAAAAAAGATTTTTCTCTATATTTAGTAAAAGCCAGCCACCTCCAAATATGACTCCCTCACTTTGAGTTTAACTCTCATTTACAAAAATCAAAGCAAAAAAAAAATAAAACAAAAGCAATATGCAAAAATTATCAATATTAAATTTCCCAGTTGAATGTATATTCATGTTAATTTCTAGAAGAATATTTAAGACATATCATTATACTGATTTTAGTATTTTCTGTAATAATGTACCTTTAATTAGAAGACTGTTTTAAGAAAGTTGAATTCCAGTCCCATATCAACAATTACTCATGTTAGTAGATGATGAAATTACTGTATTTTGAGTAGAAGAATATTCTTAAGCCTTATAGTATTAATGTTATATTAACAGTAGTGCATTCTTTCCAATGAAAGCAGATGTGTCACTACCCAAACTTATTAATGTATTTTGGAAATTAATTTAAATTCAATCTATTTCCTATCTAAAAAATATATATATTTATTTAATTACTTTTTTGATATTTTTCTTATATTTTATGATGATTTTTCCCTGCCTTCAATGATTTGATATGTGAATACAGTAAAATAATTTAGGTCAAACTACCTGCTAAGTTAGGGTTTATAGTATCACGGATTGTGGAAGACTTAATTTGCAGTTAAATAACACTCCTTCTATATTAATTTAGATTGTTATCTCTCTATTAAATACCCCTCTTACTCAGAATAAACTTATCTGTAAGAAGTATTACTGAACAGAAAGAGTTTATTTTATCTTTTGATTCTAGCAGTGGCCAAGTCAATTTCCAGTGCAAAAGAAAAAAGTTTGAGTCTGGGAGAGTTTTTTGGTGCATACTTCTAAATAAGGGATGGAAAGAAAATTTTAATCAGATATTTGACTTTCCAGAGTGGAGGTCTAAAGATATCTCTTTAGTCCAGGAATTGATTATGAATGATTTATCTGACATTTAATAAATTCTAGGTGCTATGCTATGTAGTGCCCCACATAGTCCGTGGCTTCAGGAATTTCCATGTATTTGAAAAACAAGATACGGGCTCCTGGTCAACAAGTCAGATGTACAATGAACTGCGCTAAATTGAGATGTAGTAAAACTATGTCTCTCCCTGCAGTATCACAAATTACATGTAAACCCAATTCTGGAAGTTTACACTTTCCATATTGTGACTACATCCACTTCAAGATGTACTGCCCATTGTTCCCTGCACAAAGATTCCACAATAGTGCTGGGGCTATTTGTGAGGAGTTACAAGTAGTGCTCATTTGTTGAATTTTTGTCATGTGTCAAGCATTTTACATGTTTCAGTTCAGTTCAGTTCAGATGTTCAGTAGTGTCTGACTCTTTGCGACCCCATGAATCGCAGCACACCAGGCCTCCCTGTCCATCACAAACTCCCAGAGTTCACTCAAACTCATGTCCATCAAGTCGGTGATGCCATCCAGCCATCTCATCCTCTGTCGTCCCCTTCTCCTCCTACCCCCAATCCCTCCCAGCATCAGAGTCTTTTCCAATGAGTCAACTCTTCACATGAGGTGGCCAAAGTATTGGAGGTTCAGCTTGAACATCATTCCTTCCAAAGAACACCCAGGACTGATCTCCTTTAGAATGGACTGGTTGGATCTCCTTGCAGTCCAAGGGACTCTCAAGAGTCTTCTCCAACACCACAGTTCAAAAGCATCAATTCTTCGGCACTCAGCCTTCTTCACAGTCCAACTCTCACATCCATACATGACCACAGGAAAAACCATAGCCTTGACTAGACAGACCCTTGTTGGCAAAGTAATGTCTCTGCTTTTCAATATGCTATCTAGGTTGGTCATAACTTTCCTTCCAGGAGTAAGTGTCTTTTAATTTCATGGCTGCAATCACCATCTGCAGTGATTTTGGAGCCCCCCAAAATAAAGTCTGACAGTGTTTCCACTGTTTCCCCATCTATTTCCCATGAAGTGATGGGACCGGATGCCATCATCTTCGTTTTCTGAATGTTGAGCTTTAAGCCAACTTTTTCACTCTCCAATTTCACTTTCATCAAGAGGCTTTTTAGTTCCTCTTCACTTTCTGGTATAAGGGTCGTGTCATCTGCATATCTGAGGTTATTGATACATGTTTGGAATCATTTAATTTTTCCAGTAGTTCTGTGAGGTAGTTACCATTGTTATTCTCATTTTATAATTAGGAAAAAAAAAAAAAAAGCAAGACTTAAAGATGTTAAACAGCTTGCCCAAGGTCACAGAACTAGAGGTGGGCCACTATGAGGATTGGCACCTCAGATGGTTGGCCCCAGAGCCTGAAGTTTAAATCACCATATTTTGCCTCCTTCTTGCCTGCCATGTGTTAGTTGTCTTCTTGACCTTCTGTCCTTGTTCCTGTGTGCTTCTTCCTTCCATCATCAAAACTGTTCTCTTTATTAGATTCCTACTCATCTTTTAAGGTTGATCTCAAAAGTCACCTTTTCTTATTACACACACAGTAGCTCCAAAAACCTAAGATCATGGTATCTGGTTTCATCATCTCATGGCAAGTAGATGGGGAAAAAGTGGAAACAGTGACAGATTTTAATTTCTTGGGCTCCAAAGTCACTGCAGACAATGACTGCAGCCATGAAATTGAAAGACATTTGTTCCTTGAAAGAAAAGCTGTGACAAAACTAGATAGCCTATTCAAAAACAGAGACATCGCTTTGCTGACAAAGGTCCATGTAGTAAAAGCTATCATTATTCTGGTAGTTATGTATGAATCGGAGAAGGCAATGGCACCCCACTCTAGTACTCTTGGCTGGAAAATCCCATGGATGGAGGAGCCTGGTAGGCTGCAGTCCATGGGGTGGCTGAGAGTCAGGCATGACTGAGTGACTTCACTTTAACTTTTCACTTTCATGCATTGGAGAAAGAAATGGCAACCCACTCCAGTGTTCTTGCCTGGAGAATCCCAGGGACAGGGGAGCCTGGTGGGCTGTCGTCTATGGGGTCGCACAGAGTCGGACATGACTGAAGTGACTTAGCAGCAGCATGTATGAATATGAGAGTGGATCATAAACAGGGCTGAAAGCTGAAGAATTGATGATTTTGAATTGTGGTGTTGGAGAAGACTCTTGAGAGTCCCTTGGACTGCAAGGAGATAAAACCAGTCAATTCTAAAGGAAATTAACCTTGAATATTCATTGGAAGGACTGATACTGAAGCTGAAGCTCCAATACTTTGGTCACCTGATGCTTAGAGCTGACTCATTGGAAGACACCTTGAGGTCAACAAAGATTGAGAGCAGGAGGATAAGGGGATGATAGAGGATGAGATGTTTGGATGGCATCACTGACTCAACGAACATGGGTTTAAGCAAACTCCAGGAGATAGTAAAGAACAGGGAAGCCTGGCATCCTGCAGTTCATGGGGTTGAAAAGAGTGGAACACGGCTTCGTGACTGAATAACATTAACAACGCATAGTTGTTTATTGTTCTGAACTACTCTGTAACCAGTTTATTTAACTCTTTTCGGCTGTTTGTTAAATCCCACCTTACACTATTGGAAACTTTGTGCTCATTTGCATTATGAGGTTATACACTCCTTGACTTTGTCTTAATTCATTCATTTATTCACTCACCTCTCTGTCATTGTGCTAATCTCTGCGCAACATAGAAAAAGACAGAGTTCTTGACTCTGAGAAACCTTTTAGAGTAGGAAATAATTGCAACAAACAATTATAATCCAGGAGGGTCAGTGCAATGACATAGAAGCAAACACTGCAAAACTAAAAGTGACCTGAATCTAAGTCGGTGATTGGGGAGGTGGGAGACAGGAAAATATTTTAGGAATTGTTGATGCTGAGCTGAGGTTTTAGTGTTTAAACTTCATTAACTGGTGAGGAAATGAATGTTATAGACCACAGACTTACCAAACCATGTTCTTGAACATAGTAGATACTTAACGAACACTGGTAGATTTTAATCAGATTAAAATTGCTGCATACTTTTTCCTGTGTGGGCAGACATAGTGAGAACAACTTTGAAGCCATTGATTAAAAAAGACTTTATAGAAATGAGAAGTTTCAGCTTTCTGTGAAGTTCCCTGTCAAACAATCTCATAATTGCATATCACAGTTAATAGTCTGGCAAATATAATGGGCTTTATAGTCTTTATTTTTTAAAAGCTCTCTATTTTTTTAGAGATTGCTAGATAAATATGTGGCAGCACTCCATGCAGTGTGCACAGAACAGAACATTCAAGGATAAATCCTACCAAGCTGAGGGGATAAAAGAATTTAAAAAAAAAATCAACTTGCATTTCAGGTGGTTCATCTAGACAAATAGAGAATAGAAATGGCCTTTATTTAACCCATTCCATAATTCAAGTTAGTGGAGAACAGTAGTCCCCAGGCAGAAAATTCTCTTATTTATTTTTAAGAACAATTTTTTATGCTAGTGGTCTATTTCTACCACCTAATGAAAGCTGAAGATCAATTCTTCCCTGGTGAATGCGGAGTCGGCTAAATGTAGCTTCATCACAGGTGTCACACGCGTCACCTGTGGAATTATACAGAATAGAAAAAACAGAAGTCAGAGTTGGCCCTGGTGTTTTAATATATACACATTATATATTTTATATATATGTATGAAATATGAGAGTTATGCTCCCTATGATCTTTGTACTAGGAAAAGCATGATAGATATTTCCAGTTTAAAAGTACTTACACACATTTCTATAATATTGTGGAAAACTGAGTGTCTATAATAGTGAATATATGCATAAAATGTTTACTTGGGATTTATTTAAATAGCTTCTCCTTAACATAGTATTAAAGAAAAAGAACAGTATTTTCCATGGCATATGCCCACATTTGTGCTTTAATCATAACAGCCTCATTTTCCAAAGGTTTATTTACATAAGTGCTTTCTTTGTAAATGTTATATTCGAATAAAAATACACACATTCATATAACCTTTTAAATCAACGACTGCTGGCAAAACGAATGGAGGAGACCAAAGAAATATGCCAAAAGTGGTTTGGAAATGTAGTTAGTCTTAGTACTGTTTGTAAAATTCATTTTAACTTTGATGCCTGATTGCATTGCAATACTTTTTTCAAGATTCCATCTGGTGCTATAAGTATAGTGGGTAATCTGTACTCAAAAGGGAGTTTGGGAAGTGTTAAGTACATTGCCTCATGGGGATCTCAGACTAGGCTTTTTAGGCAGAGGTATTTTTGACTGATTAATATCGGGTGAACTTGACCTTACATGTTCATCTTGTGCCCCGGAGGCCTGCTTTCCCAGAGTAGGTCCTCACTTGAGCAACTTGTTGTGGATGTTAATGAGATCAAAATACCTTCTCCTAATCTGGAGAAGGAAATGGCAACCCACTCCAGTATTCTTGCCTGGAGAATCCCAGGGACAGAGGAGCCTGGTGAGCTGCTGTCTATGGGGTCGCACAGAGTTGGACACGACTGAAACGACTTAGCAGCAGCAGCCGCAATCTGGTGAAAGGTATTGTCCTCAAATGTTGACTCCTTTTCACTTTCTAGATACATTATCTAACGGAGCGGATGAAATTGACCAACTGTTCTGATTATGGGTGGATAAAGTCTACAAACACTGCTAGAACAAGAGTCTTAAAGACTGGGGGAAATTTTTAATGAATTATTCAAAGAATTGTTAAATTCTCAAGCTTACTTTTATCATTCAGATGTCATAGTTTCTAAATTCATTAGGTAAATCTTTTCATTGATCTAACATAGGCTCAAATGTAACTGAGACCATAAAATAAAATAATTTATTTTCGTTCTTTAAATTCTGGATTATTTTTATAGATTTTTACCTTAGAAATATAAACATGTTTAAAACTAAAAGAGATACCAGCAAAATTTATTTTAGTCACTTTTAATGCTAACTTTCTGAGGGCAATTTAAGAAAATTCTATCTATATTGTGTCTTTCTGCTCATTCCTCCTCCCACCTCTGGGCAAAATTCTTTCTCCAGATTACACTGCCATCTGTTTTCATTCATTTGGTATTTGCTTGCAATTGTTTTACAGCATATATTTTTGAATAATAATTAATAGAAGTAAATCAAACCTCTCAGAGAAATAATTCTCATATGTGGAATAGCAAAACCAGATGAAAATATGACTGGAAATATCAAGCTAGTTTTCAAAGTTAAGGAAGGGGGATTTTGCCTTGTGGCCTTGATCAAGGTCAATAGGACTCCTGCAGGTAAGTAGTTTTGGCAATGTGTCCTAAAAATGTTATCCTCTGAACATATCTAAGGAAACTGGAACTGGGTAAAAAAAGTCAAGAAAACACAAGGGCATAAAGAAAGAAAATCTCAGAAAACTGCTTTCTGTAAAAGCTCAAATAACATGTTGTATGGAATCATTCAGTATTTTTGGCAGTATATTGGAGGTAAAGTTTTATACTCCAGAGCAACCATGACTAATTCTTCTACCTGCTGTTCCCTTGGTTTCTATATTTTTTCATTTGTGTTCTCTTTCCTTGGCTCTGCTGAATGCAGCCTTTCCCTCTTGGGGAAGAGTGATGAGGAGTCCAATTTTTCATTATTCAATATAGTCTAAAAATCTCATCTGCATGCTGATCCCACTTTGAAATCAATGGAGTCTTAGCCCCCTGAAGAGGTATTTAACTAAATGAGAAGCAGCTCATGGGACAATGATGGGGAAAACATTTTATCACACTAATGTATATTTCAAATTCAAATGTAAAAACGTGATGTACAACAGAGGCATAGTGGTCTGAGAAAGGCCTAATGTCAAGAAACATACTATGTCAAAAACTAATTTAGTTCACGTAACAAATGTCTCAATTAGACAGAGAGGGGAGTAAAAAAAGGCAAATGTTAATGTGATTAAATTAATGCAATTAACGTTTAGTTAGTATAATTAAGCATGATTCAATACTGGCTCCTAAGTCAACAAGTATTATATCAGGGTCTATCATATTTAATTACCTATGACTAGAAACCATATTTTGAGAACTACAAATAGTATATTATATTATGGAATATGTTATATTATAGAAGTTTATGCATATGATCTATATGTTATTTTTAAAGGACTATCATTTCTGGGAACCATAAGGAAAACGGTATCCCCAGGAAGCACCATTTCTTCTGTAGATATGTTCAGTGGAAAACCTCATTCCCTGGAGTGTCTCACTTTTTTCGAGACTGTGAGTACTGTCATCTTCCCAAGATTTTAAAACTTATACATGAAATTAAAGGATGCTTACTCCTTGGAAGGAAAGTTATGACCAACCCAGACAGCATATTAAAATGAAGAGAAATTATTTTGCCAAAAAAGGTCCGTCAAGTCAAGGCTATGGTTTTTCCAGTAGTCATGTATGGATGTGAGAGTTGGACTATAAAGAAAGCTGAGCACTGAAGAATTGATGCTTTTGAACTGTGGTGTTGGAGAAGACTCTAGAGAGTCCCTTGGACTGCAAGGAGATCCAACCAGTCCATCCTAAAGGAGGTCAGTCCTGGGTGTTCATTGGAAGGACTGATGTTGAAGCTGAAACTCCAATACTTTGGCCACCTGATGTGAAGAGCTAACTCATTTGAAAGGACCCGGATGCTGGGAAAGATTGAAGGCAGGAGGAGAAAGGGATGGCAGAGGATGAGATGGCTGGATGGCATCACCAACTTAATGGACATGAGTTTGGGTAAACTCCGGGAGTTGGTGATAGACAGGGAGGCCTGGCGTGCTGCAGTTCACAGGGTTGCAAAGAGTCAGACATGACTGAGATACTGAACTGAATGGAACTGACAAAGACCTTTCAACATGAAAGTGGAACCATTTGCTATCTTGCCTGTATTCTTCTTTCCCTCATTTAATTTTCATTTCAGTTTATATAAAGCTAAAGTGCTGTGCTGTGCTGTGCTGAGTCACTCAGTCATGTATGACTCTTTGCAACCCCATGGACTGCAGCCCCTCAGGCTCCTCTGTCTATAGGAATTATCCTGGAAGGAGTATTGGAGTGGGTTGCCATGCCCTCCTCCAGGGATCTTCCCAACCCAGGGTTCAAACCCAGGTATCCAGCATTGCAGGCGGATTTTTTACTATCTGAGCCACCAAGGAAGCCCAAGATAGAGTGGGTGGCCCATCCCTTCTCCAGGGGATCTTCCTGACCCAGGAATCAAACTGGGATCTTTTGCATTGCAGGAAGATTCTTTATGAGCTGAGCTACCAGGGATATAAAGTTACATAAGTGTATATAAATAAAAATGTATATTTTAAGTCACATTTCCAGCCATTTATTGAGGACAGTGACTTCTATTTCATGGTCACCTTCACCCATTCACTATTATCCTGTGTGATTTCACCCCACACATCAGCCCCAAATATCTCAAATCTCACTTCAGTTCAGTTCAGTCGCTCAGCCATGTCCGGCTCTTTGCGACCCCATGGACTGCAGTGTGTCAGGCTTCCCTGTCCATCACCAACTCCCGGAACTTAATCAAACTCATGTCCATTGAGTCCGTGATGCCATCCAACCGTCTCATCCTCTGTAATCCCCTTCTCCTTCTGCCTTCAATCTTTCCCAGCATCAGGATCTTTTTAAATGACTCATTTCTTTGCATCAGATAGCCAGAGTATTGGAGTTTCAGCTTCAGCATCAGTCCTCCCAATGAATATTCAGAACTGATTTCCTTTAGGATAGTCTGGTTGGATCTCCTTGCAGTCCAAGGGACTCTCAAGAGTCTTCTCCAACACCACAGTTCAAAAGCATCGATTCTTTGGCACTCAGCTTTCTTTATAGTCCAACCGTCACATTCATACATGATGAGTGGAAAAACCAAAGCTTTGACTAGATGGACCCTTGTTGGCAAAGTAATGTCTCTGCTTTTTAATATGCTGTCTAGGTTGGTCATAACTTTTCTTCCAAGGAGCAAGTGTCTTTTAATTTCATGGCTGCAGTCACCAAGTGAAGTGATTTTGGAGACCCCCAAAATAAAATCTGTCACTGTTTCCATTGTTTCCCCATCTATTTGCCATGAAGTGATGGGATCCAGATGCCATGATCTCAAATTTCATGACTCCTTATATTCTCTATGTTAGCGTCCTCCTCTTACATTTCTCCTTGATAACTTATAGTCATTCATTGCCATGTCCTGAGTTTTGCACTCACCTGAAATGGAGCCTCCACACAGTAGGATATGAAAGTGTTGGGAAGAAAGCATTTTCCTTTACACTTCAAAAGTTCTTTTGTCTGGTCTAATAATCAAATACATCTGAGACAGATTAACAGGAAAAATCAAATTTAATTTTGCACGCACAGGAACTCCTGCATACATGAGAAGTTCAAAGACAGAAGGGTAAAATGAGATTTATAGACCATCCTGAGCTAAGCAATGGTAAAGAGGCCTGGGGCTTCCACAAGGAGATTAAAGCTGTTCACAGGACAATGAGACACTTGGTGATTAGATGTTTGTTCTGCCATACTGATGGATGACTCAGATAAAATTTATCTCTGACAATAATTCTCGTACAAAAAGACCCCAGTTTAAATTTGTCTAAGTACTTAAGGGAGGAGCAGACACTTCTCCTAGGCCTACAGGATGTTGACTGCCTTTAGCTCAAAACATTTGGGGGAGGCTTACTCTGAACCCCTTCAAAAGCTTAGGCTCCATTGTCTTTCTTTTTACAGCATTATTTCTTTTCAGACATCATGCCAGTACTCCCTATATTCTTGTTTTTTGATCTTGCCGAAACATTCAGTCTCTTGACATCCAACACTTTATTCTAGTGTCTGGGCTTACTTGAGGCATTTCTTCCTTTTCTAAACTTTTGGTTCACTTCAAGGGTCCTTTGGCTAACAGCCTCAATTCCTTTGCCTCCCTGACCTCTGTCACCCTTTATAATCCTCTTACAAATGAAAAACATTAAAAATTGCCTTCTACTTCACTACACACGTGTATAACCAGAGGCAATCATACAATCCAACAGATGTTCTCTGATTTATTTCAACAACTATCCTGATTCTTCCGTTTGTACGTCATGCAGCTTACTTTGTTATTCGGCAACTTGAGAAGCAACCTTGACTTCTATTTCAAAGAGAGGAGTATAAACCACCAAGCATGAACTTTCTTTACTAACACCTCATCCTACTATAAACATATATACATCTATTTCTAGAGTCATCTTTTTTTCCTCAATCTTTTAGACTGAGACTAATCCTAATTTTGTTCTTAAAACCTATCCTTTCTGAGATTTTTCATAATGTTGATTTTTCTTTCTTCCTGTTTTCTTTCTTGTTTCTTCAACCACTTTGTATTTGCCCTTTACTATCAGCATTAAAAAAAACAAAATCTAAAACAGTATTTCCAGATTACACACTCCCTTATATGGAACCAGTTTATAATAGCCCTGTGTGTATCCCTCTTTGTAATTAACCTGGGAAATTCAGATTCAGCAATACTGAGATTTGGTCACTGTCACATTGCTAATGGTAGAGCACCAATCTGTTTCAGGTCTTCTTCTCCTTTCCACCATGCATCATTAAATAACTTTTCTTATACAGTCTTCTAAGTGAAAGGTATGTCCTTTATGCATTGTATCCATCATAGCACTTAGTCCAATACCTCAGAAAGTGCTGGTGAAATATGGCTTCAGTTATGATAAAGTCATCACAGCAATTCTGTGCTTTAAATGCTGCACTTTCATGTAAACTATGCTCATAATGTCCAGTTTACAGAAGTGTAACAGATGCTCCTTTCTAATGGCAGTCCACTGGAGGTTGGCATGATCTTTTGAAAGTCTGAAAAGAATAATAATTTATATCACTGAGCTATGAAACTCTACTGCCAACTCCTAATGACCTTCTTGACTGTTAAGAGATTCCCCTCAGGTTCTCCAAATGCTTGAAATTATATAAAAAAAGAAAAATCTGAAACACTAAGATTATATTATAAACTACACCTGGAGAAAATGCTTCCGGGGTCATAAAATCACTAGGTTATGCAGATCAAACAATTTTATTTGAAAAAAAATATAAAGGTAACTTATGCTATAAATCAAAGTATCTAAAAGGGGATAAAAAATGCTGAACATTAAAAAAATTTCTATTCCACTTGAAATAAGTATTTATCAAGTACAACAAAGAAATCTTTCTGTCCAAATAACTCTATATACAGTTTTTAAATTATTTGTAGGTATTGCTTTTCAGTTATAACAATGGAATTGCATTGCTCTCACTTGAAGTATGAATAGCTCAAAAGTCATTTTCTTACTTTACATTTAATTTTCCTGGGCTTCCCTGGTGGCTCAGTGGTAAAGAACCCACCTGCCAATGCAGGAGACACAAGTTTGATCCCTGGGTAGGAAAGATCTCCTGGAGAAGGAAATGGCAACCCACTCCAGTATTCATGCCTGGAAAATTCCATGACAGAGGACCCTGGCAGGATAGTCCATAGGGTCATAAAGATCTGGATTCAACTTAGCAACTAAACAACATTTTTTCTACTCCTTTTTGGATGTTACTGCTTTTATGTGTGCTGTGTCACACATGATTAAACGCATTTTCAGGAACATACTTTGTTAAGTGTGCATCTCTATTTATTTCAGTCAGTTCAGTCAGTTCAGTTGCTCCATCGTGTCTGACTCTTTGCGACCCCATGAATTGCAACACGCCAGGCCTCCCTGTCCATCACCAACTCCCGGAGTTCACTCAAACTCATGTCCATCGAGTTGGGATGCCATCCAGCCATCTCATCCTCTGTCATCCCCTTCTCTTCCTACCCCCAAGCCCTCCTAGCATCAGAGTCTTTTCCAATGAGTCAACTCTTCACATGAGGTGGCCAAAATACTGGAGTTTCAGCTTCAGCATCATTCCTTCCAAAGAACACCCAGGACTGATCTCCTTTAGAATGGACTGGTTGGATGTCCTTGCAGTTCAAGGGACTCTCAAGAGTCTTCTCCAACACCACAGTTAAAAGCATCATTCTTTGGTGCTCAGCTTTCTCCACAGTCCAACTCTCACATCCATACATGACCACTGGAAAAACCATAGCCTTGACTAGACGGACCTTTGTTGGCAAAGTAATGTCTCTGCTTTTCAATATGTTATCTAAGTTGGTCATAACTCTCCTTCCAAGGAGTAAGCGTCTTTTAATTTCATGGCTACAATCACCATCTGCAGTGATTTTGGAGCCCCCAAAAATAAAGTCTGACACTGTTTCCACTGTTTCCCCATCTATTTGCCATGAAGTGATGGGACCAGATGCCATGGTCTTAGTTTTCTGAATGTTGAGCTTTAAGCCAACTTTCTCAGTCTCCTCTTCCACTTGCATCAAGAGGCTCTTTAGTTCCTCTTCACTTTCTGCCATAAGGGTGGTGTCATCTGCATATCTGAGGTTATTGATATTTCTCCCGGCAATCTTGATTCCAGCTTGGGCTTCTTCCAGCCCAGCATTGCTCATGATGTACTCTGCATATAAGTTAAATAAGCAGGGTGACAATATACAGCCTTGACGTACTCCTTCTCCTATTTGGAACCAGTGTGTTGTTCCATGTCGAGTTCTAACTGTTGCTTCCTGACCTGCATATAGGTTTCTCAAGAGGCAGGTCAGGTGGTCTGGTATTCCCATCTCTTTCAGAATTTTCCACAGTTTATTGTGATCCACACAATCAAAGGCTTTGGCATAGTCAATAAAGCAGAAATAGATGTTTTTCTGGAACTCTCTTGCTTTTTCCAAGATCCAGGGGATGTTGCCAATTTGATCTCTGGTTCCTCTGCATTTTCTAAAACCAGCTTGAACATCTGGAAGTTCATGGTTCACGTACTGTTGAAGCCTGGCTTGGAGAATTTTGAGCGTTGCTTTACACTGAGATGAGTGCAATTGTGCGGTAGTTTGAGCAGTGCCTTTCTTTGGGATTGGAATGAAAACTGACCTTTTCTAGTCCTGTGGCCACTGCTGAGTTTTCCAAATTTGCTGGCATATTGAGGGCAGCACTTTCACAGCATCATCTTTCAGGATTTGAAATAGCTCAACTGGAATTCCATCACCTCCACTTGCTTTGTTCATAGTGATGCTTTCTAAGGCCCACTTGACTTCACATTCCAGGATGTCTGGCTCTAGGTTAGTGATCACACCATCATGGTTACCTTGGCCGTGAAGATCTTTTTTGTACAGTTCTTCTGTAGATTACAACAAAAAGATTTAACCCACATTTTAAATCCAGGACCATTTGAGGAGAAATATATCAAAACCAAGATAATAATAGAGTTCTGGTGAGAAAGTGATACCTGTCTGTCTTCCTAACTTACTAAGTATTGAAAGGCATTTCCTGTCATAAGAAAATATAAACAGGAAAGGTAATGCACATCAGTACAAGGATAGTTGGATTTTAAAACCACCCTGTGCTGTTTGAATCAATTTACTAATTGCCTACTATGACATACAGCATAATATGAGAAATGCTGGAAATCCCAACCGTAAAACTGATATCATTAAACAGTACACTGTTCATCTTTGTCCTATTAATGTGTCTAATTAGAGGCTCCTTGTTCATTTCATGGCAATTATAATGTTTTTTTTTCCAAGTGTATCAGCCAGATCATTTGTATTCCTTCACATTCTGTAGTAACATCTCATAAGATGTGTTAAATGGACATCATTAGAGATTAAAAGGAGATCAAGAAATGAAACAAATGAGACTCCTTTGCTAGCAGTTTGGAAAAACTGGTGAAACTTTTGGAAAAAACTAGGCCAGATGGCAAGTCTTTTATCAGAGACTAAACTAAAACAAGGTAGTTTGATATATCCAGTGATATCTGCTAAAATATTTAAAGTGAAGTACAATAAAATCATGTCTAACCTCAGAAACATTTGTTCTAGGATTGGGTAATCTTCTTTGAACTCATTTTTTTCTGCTCTGATAGAACTGGGAATGAGATTTGGCTTTACATGCACTCATTGCACTTAGAATTAGATTAATAGCTAGTTCCATAAGAACTGGCAGGAGAATTTGCCAGTATCATATTCCAAAATCTGAACTACTATTCTCTAGAGAGATTATGTTGCAGATACAGACTTCTACATCTTAGTGTGGGTCTTCTGTTGAAGTTTCATGGAAAGGCCTTCCTGGTTGTCTGGTATGCTCTTATCATTAGTAGTAGTAGTATTTTTTTTTTTTTTCCTCTCTGTGGAGCATGTGGGATCTTCGTCTCCTGATCAGGGATTGAACCAACATCCCAGTATCAGAAGCACAGAATCTTAAGCACTGGACCATCAGGGAAGTTTCTGGTATGCTTTTAGACTCTTCTCTCCATTTATCAACTCTATGAATTTTTTATTTAAATTTATTCATTTATAAACATGTAGAAGTTCAACTTGGAGAAAATTCCATGCATGCAAACCCCTTTCTCCTCGCCCAATTATCATTCACTGGGTTGCATTTAAAGATGAGTATTTGATGTATCATTGTTGACATAGACTGTCTTCTTGACCTAACTTCTTGACCAGACTTCTCTAACCTCCCTTTAGGCATCCACCTTCAATTTCTGTCCTTGATATCTGATCACCCTCCATATCTGGTTAAATTCCTTATCCCCCATCCATAGTATGTGGTCACCCTAGTCTGACCTTGACAAGAATCCTGTCAAGTAGATTTAGCCAGAATCCCCCCTTATCCTTGAGTTTCCTCCTAGTAATTTTCCATCCACTGACTTCCTGAGCCATAAATTTCCATTTCTTCCATGCTGTATTTGGAATTGAGCCCAGTTCCACACTGAGGCTTCTTTTCCTCTACTGCAACAGTTCTTAAATGAAATCTGGTTTTGCATCTTAACTATTTTCCAGCTTCGATTTTCTTTGATGTTGTTAATATGTATGATATCAAGAAAAGGGCTTTAATTTGACATAAGAAGCAAAAAATAGATACCCACTTACAAACTGATCAAATTTAGCTGATATTGATGTGTCTAAACTTTTAAAGTTACATTTATTTCTGATTCAGACACCTTAATCTCTCACCTTCACCACTGGGGTCTAATATCAACATTATTCTAGTATCTATTGGTAGTGGAGGAAAACGACCTGATGAATACATTCACGTGTGTGTATGTGTGTGTGTATGTGTGTGTGTGTGTGTGTGCTCGTGCACGCACATGCATGTGCCCATTCACTCAGTTGTGTCCGACTCTTTGTGACCCCATGGACTAAAACCCACCAGGCTTCTCTGTTCATTGAATTTTCCAGGCAAGACTACTTGAGTGGGTTGCCATTTCTTCCTCCAGTGGATCTTCTGAGCCCAAGGATCGAACCCACATTTCTTGTGCCTCCTGCATTGGTGGGCAGATTCTTTACCACTCAGCCACTTGGGAAGTCCAAATACATTCATAGTGATGTGTAAAGCATTTGATGTGCTATTCTTTTCAGAATGATAGTTAAATAATAGATATTTTAAAGCCCCAAGGACAAAACTAATTAAGAAGAGAAAAATTAAATGATGATATTGCTTTAGGCATTAGTGGAAGAATTCTCTGGACTTGAGGAACCAAGTAGCAGTAATTAACTCCCACCAAGCAGTCAATATTCCATTACCTGTGCCTAAAACTTGCACTGATACAGGTGCCCTATTTTTAAAATCTTAATTATTATATATAATTATTGGTATTTTAAATAATGGCATTCAGTTCAGTTCAGTTCAGTCACTCAGCCGTGTCTGATTCTTTGCAACCCCATGAATTCAGCACGCCAGGCCTCCCTGTCCATCACCAACTCCCGGAGTTCACTCAAACTCATGTGCATTGAGTCGGTGGTGCCATCCAGCCATCTCATCCTCTGCCGTCCCCTTCTCCTCTTGCCCCCAATCCCTCCCAGCATCAGAGTCTTTTCCAATGAGTCAACTGTTCGCGTGAGGTGGCCAAAGTATTGGAATTTCAGCTTCAGCATCATTCCTTCCAAAGAAATCCTAGGACTGATCTCCTTTAGGATGGACTGGTTGGATCTCCTTGCAGTCCAAGGGACTCTCAAGAGTCTTCTCCAACACCACAGTTCAAAAGCATCAATTCTTCGGCACTCAGCTTTCTGCACAGTCCAACTCTCACATGCATAAATGGCCACTGGAAAGACCATAGCCTTGAATAGATGGACATTTTTTGGCAAAGTAATGGCATTAGCAAGAGGTTAAAGATAATTAATTTATTATTGAATCATTATTTTTTCCTTCTGGGTTTTTACAAACCAGTTTCAAAAATAGTGAACTTCTTTTTTTTTAACTTCATTTTATTTTTAAACTTTACATAATTGTATTAGTTTTGCCAAATATCAAAATGAATCTGCCACAGGTATACATGTGTTCCCCATAAAGATAATTAATTTATTATTGAATCATTATTTTTTCCTTCTGGGTTTTTACAAACCAGTTTCAAAAATAGTGAACTTCTTTTAATATATGTTCTTCTTCTTTAGTTATAGTCCAAATGCAAACTTATTTCTCCCAGTCTATAGTGTTAGGGTTAGTTTCTTCATTACATTTGGTGATGTACATAATTTATATGACTCAAAAATCATTGAGAAGTATATTTGTCTTATATTTGTGTGGCTTCTAAGAAAAGACTTATGTCAACCTCCTTGAACAGTGTCCAGCGCAACTCTCTTGTCTTTAAAGAGAGTGCTGATTTATCAGACTGAATAGAAATGATAAAGACAATACATGTTTACTATAATTAAGGCATTGTTTTCAGTTGCCTATCATGTTATACATTTTTGCCACTGCTGTTGTTAAAGAATAATTGTCAAAGAAAAGGAAAATTATGATTCTTATATAGATGTAAGAATGAGTACCTATTAGAGATTTTATTTAACTCATTCATGAGGAAACTAAGATGTTACAAATCTGTTCAAAGAAACACAAATTTATATAGAATCATGAAATTGTTGACTGGACAACTGGAAGCAAAACTGGTTTTTCCATAGCAAGAGACATTTGTCTCTTTACATAATTTTTTTGCATGTTGATAGACAAGAATTATTCTTGTACAATGGTTCCCACAGTCAGAATCAGATAACCCAGAAGCACATCTCACAGAAAATGTATTGTTTTCCTTTGAAGCACAAAGTTTTTCTTACCCTGTCTAGACATTGTGAGTTTGATTAATCTGTGTTTCTGAACGGCAGTCATGTCTCTGATGATTTAGTAATATGAGGACAACGGACTTTAGCTGAAACTCCAAAGGAAAATTCTAGATTTGAATTTACTATCCTGACAGATCAAACACTGACTAGTCTACAAAGCTGCTCTAGTCACCCCCGTAATTGCTGGCATGTGGGGGTAGTCTAGACGTAGTGTCTCCAAAATAACCCTATCAGTTAAATAGCAAAGGAAGACCCATATTAGGAAATTTGAAATAAACAATAATAACAACAACAACAAAATAACTAGGTGGTTGAATGGAAAACTTTGCTTTGCTTAGACTATCATACTTTCTGGGTTAGTAATTCTAGCATTTTTCTTTTTTCCACTTGAGCTAGTTTAGAATTCTGCAAGTTGTAGATAACTGTTAGCAATGAGAAAGAATTCTTGTCAATAAACATGCAAATAAATTATGTTGTGGGGCAATTTAATTGGTTCCTCTCACTCCCCACCACTCAAGTACCCCTCTGCAAATGCCTATTCCGAGTCATTTGCACGTCTATTTCAACAAGTCTTTATTCCATACAAATTTGTAGTCCTTTGGTTCTCCTCTGGACTTGTTGTAATACGTTACCAGTTACCTCAGTTACATAAATTCTTTGACATGTATTTATTTGATATCTGTATGATATACATATAGGTATTTTATGATTTGTCATTTAATATCACAAAAGCACATTGAGATTATTCTTGTATAAGAAATTCTTGCAGTCTCACACTGGCTGCTTTACATTGCAAAAGCAGAAACGGAAGGAAATGGTAAATTTGATCACTTGTAATAGAGCTCTGTCCTCCTCATCATCTCTCCTGTACCTTTAAGGTGACTATGACTTAGTTTTCAGGGTGTGTATGTTCTCAGTCACTCAGTCATGTCTGACTGTTTGAGACCTCACGGACTGTAGCCTACCAGGCTCATCTGTCCATGAGATTCCCAAGGCAAGAATACAGGAGTGGGTTGCCATTTCCTTCTCTAGTTTTCAGAATAAAAACGAAATATTTGGTTTATAGGGTTTATTTATTACATGAAATAAATTTCATGAAATTAAAAATACATAATTACCATATTTGATGTGTCTCATTCTCACTATATCTTGTATTTTTATAGGGAGAAAAAAGATATTCAACTTAATTCAAATCAACATACCTCTACTATAAGTAATGAAGAAGTGCTTTTAATAAAAATTCTTGTTATCCAAGTTAGATATATTTTGTGTAGTTCTCTGAGATTTTTGTGGAAAACTATTTCATAATTGCAAGGTATTGTTTCAGATTTGTAGATAAGCAATGGTCAATTACCAATATTTTTCCTATTTCTAGAAATCAATGTCTTCTTATTAAAAATAGGTTGGTTTTAATCTATAGCTTAAATATTTTTCAGCTGTTTAGGCCAGTCCCTTAGTCTTCATTAGCATCAGGGAGTTATGCATGATGAAGAGAAAATATTTGCCAATGAAAAACATGTTGACACAATGAAATGATGCATTCCGGTTATTACATTTAGAAAGATAAGACTATATAGGCAGGCATCTAATTGAAGTGATATTTTTCATGCTCAATTGCAATTGTTTGAAAATCTTTTAAGGAAGTACTTATAATTACCTTGATTAAATATAAACAATAAATAAATACTTTTTAAAGACCTACATTGCTAAGCAATTTCTTATGATTTTCTTCAGGAAGACTCCTCCTTTGCATATCTAATGCTGCAACATTTTGAAATTGAGGACCATGTATTAGTCAGTTAGGGCTGCTATAAAAACATACCACAGACTGGGTGGCTTAAACAACAGAGATTTATTTTCTCACCATTCTGGAGACTGGAAAGTCCAAGATCAAGATGTCAGCAAATTCGGTTTCAGGTGAGGACTCTTCTCCTGGCTTACAGATAGCTCTCTTCTCATTAAAGGCCATTCCTTGGTGCACAAGGAGAGTAGGAAGATGAAGACAGACAGAGAGAGAAAGAACACTGATATCTCTTCTTATAATGACACTAATCCTATGGGAGCAAGGTCTCACCCATATGTCTTCATTTATTTCCTTAGAGACCCCATATCCAAACACAGTCATATTGGGTGTTAGGGATTCAACACATGCATTTTAGAAGAATACAAACATTCAGTCCATAACAGACCATATATTTCAACTTTGTTGAAAAAATTTGACAGTGTGTATATGCATTTTGTTACAAATTAAAGAAAGCTGAGCACTGAAGAATTGATGCTTTTGAACTGTGGTGTTGGAAGAAGACTCTTGAGAGTCCCTTGGACTGCAAGGAGATCCAACCAGTCCATCCTAAAGGAAATAAGTACTGAATATCCACTGGAACGACTGGTGCTGAAGCTGAAACTCCAACACTTTGGCCACCTGATGTGAAGAACTGACTCATTAGAAAAGACCCTAATGCTGGGAAAGATTGAAGGCATGAGGAAATGGGGACAACAGAGGATGAGATGGTTGGATAGCCTCACCGACTCAATGGACATGAATTTGAGTAAGCTCCAGGAGTTGGTAATGGACAGGGAAGCCTGGCGTGCTGCAGTCCATGGGGTTGCAAAGAGTTGGATATGACTGAACGAGTGAACTGAACAAATTAAAGAATGATTTATTTGAGTTGAATAATATTTGCTTATACTAGTACACTTGTACTTTATATATAAATTGTCTCTAGCTTCATGAAACTGTCTTCAGTGCAAATGTAAGACATTTACATTTTATTACTAAAATACTTCCACAGTGCAATGTGATTGGTGAATTCTGACTGTTTCTTGAGTTTGGACTAGAATCTCACATTTGAGCAAAAATATAATAGTCACTTACATTCTTTTTTGAAAAAGTATATTTTTCATAGTTCTTCACTTTTTGTCAGAAAACTCTTTAAAGAATTCTTTTAGTAATAATCATAATAAGTCTCTAATAACATAGCTGAATATATTATAACAAGGAATAAGTTAGTTAGGAACTTAATGTCAAGAGATATCTGTCGATCATTTTGATCTCATCTTTAAAATGTTTACTATTCTGGCCCAGTAGAGATGCAAGGCTATTTTAGGTTATATTATAGGCTATATGTCTGCCAAAGTGTGATTGTGTCAACCAATATATTTTATACACATACTGAGCTTCTCTTCAAGTTTAACACACGATTCCACTGAATCACCATATTGCTGGTAGTATCCTCTCTACTCCAGTGTTTCCTGAAATACTTTCTTTTGGCCACAAAAAGAAATGCAGCAACTTATCTCAAGCCCATCTTCTTCCTTCCTACACTTCACTTTTCACAAAGATTTACATTAAAGCATAAAAGTGAAAAAGAAATAAGCCCTTCTTCAAACCCTGAATGACTGAGATGTATTTGGCTATTACTAGAAAACTGCTTTTTACCTTCAGTACATCCTGAAAAATATTCTTTATACCTTTAGTGCACAGTGCTGATTGCATTCTTTAAGAACACTTTGCCAAATGTCCTCAAGTTTCTAGTATGTGTATTGGATATTACTGTTGTTTTTATGGTCTGTTTTCTATTTCACTTCCTTGAAATGGGGATTAAATGCTGTTGTAGAGTTCATGGAATTAAAGAGAAGGCTCACAACCACCTGTGATCTAAAAATACTACATTTTTATTTTAAGAAAAGTGTTAGTCAATCATTTGTGTCTGACTCTGTGACCCCATGGACTGTAGCCTGCCAGGCTCCTCTGTCCATGGAATTCTCCAGGTTAGAATACTGGAGTGGGTAGCCATTCTCTTCTTCAGGGAATTTTCCAAACCCAGTGATCAAACCCAGGTCTCCTGCATTATGAATGGATTCTTTACCATCTGAGCTGTCAGGAAACCCTATATTTTCCTTTGGGGTTTCAAAAATATTTTAAGGGCATCCCTTCCCTTTGTTTTCTCAGAAACTGACCTTTAGTACTATTTTTAGTCCCTTTCTTGACCTTAGAAAGTCTTTTGTGGTCTTCTAATAAGTTATGTGGACACTTGTCTTCTGGAAAGCTCCTAACATTATTTTTCTATTATGATGATTTACAAAAAAGAATGCATAAATTGACACACTTGGAAACCCTATATTGGGGAGTTTCCGTGCGAGTGTTATATATTGGGAGCTAATCGCTGAGAATCCTAAGAAAATAGTTGGTATTGACCCAGCAAGTGCAGCTCATGTAATTATCATACTCAGCCATATAAAACACAGCTACATGCAGTCAAAGATCCATGAACAATTCTCGGTAACATCATTAAAATTCAGCAGACAGGCTTTGGAGACATACAGATCTGAATTTAAATTTCAGCTTCACCACACATGAATTTAACCGTCTGGAAGTTACTAACCTGCATAAACTTCTGTTTCTTCATTGGCGACTGATGAAATTAGAGATTATGCATATATCATCTAGTACAATTTCTGGCAAATCTTTGAGAATCCATAAATTGTCAGTATTATTGAATTTTTATTACATATCTGTGAGGCCAGGCTAATATTTGATCTTCTGAGAATTATTATCAAACAAATTTAGTCTTTAGTTATCATGAGTTTGTAGAAAATATATGTAATATTAAATTTTTTGTTATTTTTCATAAGATCAATATGAAAATCTTAAAAGCTTCCATACATTTGTTCTAATAAAATATCATGCTACATAAATTGTGGTGAATAAATTGCAAGGCAAATGGAGGCAGAGGTACCAGTTAGGAGGCTACTAGTTCAATGGACCATGATGATAATTTATGAAACAGGTTCAGGAAATTTGATGGTAGGTCTTCCAACAACACAAGAGAAGACTCTACACATGGACATCACCAGATGGTCAACACCGAAATCAGATTAATTATATTCTTTGCAGCCAAAGATGGAAAAGCTCTATACAGTCAATAAAAACAAGACTGGGAGCTGCCTGTGGCTCAGATCATGAACTCCTTATTGCCAAATTCAGACTGAAATTGCAGAAAGTAGGGAAAACCACTAGACCATTCAGGTATGACCTAAATCAAATCCCCTATGATTATACAGTGGAAGTGAGATATAGATTTAGGGGACTAGATCTGATCGATAGAGTGCCTGATGAACTATGGACAGAGGTTTGTGGCATTGTACAGGAGATAGGGATCAAGACCATCCCCATGGAAAAGAAATGCAAAAAAGCAAAATGGCTGTCTGGGGAGGCCTTACAAATATCTGTGAAAAAAAGAGAAGTGAAAAGCAAAGGAGAAAAGGAAAGATATAAGCATCTGAATGCAGAGTTCCAAAGAATAGCAAGGAGAGATAAGAAAGCCTTCCTCAGTGATCAATGCAAAGAAATAGAGGAAAACAACAGAATGGGAAAGACTAGAGATCTCTTCAAGAAAATTACAGATACCAAGGGAACATTTCATGCAAATATGGGCTCAATAAAGGGCAGAAGTGGTATAGACCTAACAGAAGCAGAAAATATTAAGAAGAGGTGGCAAGAATACACAGAACTGTACAAAAAAGAGCTTTACGACCAAGATAATAACAATGGTGTGATCACTCACCTAGAGCCAGACATGCTGGAAAGTGAAGTCATGTGGGCTTTAGAAAACATCTCTTTAACAAGTGGTGCTGGGAAAACTGGTCAACCACTTGTAAAAGAATGAAACTAGAACACTTTCTAACACCATACACAAAAATAAACTCAAAATGGATTAAAGATCTAAACATAAGACCAGAAACTATAAAAACATTAGAGGAGAACATAGGCAAAACACTCTCTGACATACATCACAGCAGGATCCTCTATGGCCCACCTCCCAGAATATTGGAAATAAAAGCAAAAATAAACAAATGGGACCTAATTAAAATTAAAAGCTTCTGCACAACGAAAGAAACTATAAGCAAGTGGAAAAGACAGCCTTCAGAATGGGAGAAAATAATAGCAAATGAAGCAACTGACAAACAACTAATCTCAAAAATATACAAGCAACTCCTACAGCTCAATTCCAGAAAAATAAATGACCCAATCAAAAAATG
>NW_011494954.1:3592679-3592930 GCF_000754665.1 Bison bison bison | reverse complement strand
ACCCTGCTACTATGCCAAAGCCTTTGACTGTGTGGATCACAATACACTGTGGAAAATTCTGAAAGAGATGGGAATACCAGACCACCTGACCTGCCTCTTGAGAAACCTATATGTAGGTCATGAAGCAACAGTTAGAACTGGACATGAAACAACACACTGGTTCCAAATAGGAAAAGGAGTACATCAAGGCTGTATATTGTCGCCCTGCTTATTTAACTTATATGCAGAGTACATCATGATAAATGCTGGGC
>NW_011494954.1:3589427-3592579 GCF_000754665.1 Bison bison bison | reverse complement strand
GGGGGGCTCCAAAATCACTGCAGATAGTGATTGCAGCCATGAAATTAAAAGATGCTTACTCCTTGGAAGCAAAGTTATGACCAACCTAGCTAGCATATTCAAAAGCAGAGACATTACTTTGCCAACAAAGGTCCATCTAGTCAAGGCTATGGTTTTTCCAGTGGTCATGTATGGATGTGAGAGTTGGACTGTGAAGAAAGCTGAGCGCTGAAGAATTGATGCTTTTGAACTGTGGTGTTGGAGAAGACTCTTGAGAGTCCCTGAACTGCAAGGAGATCCAACCAGTCCATTCTGAAGGAGATCAGCGCTGGGATTTCTTTGGAAGGAATGATGCTAAAGCTGAAACTCCAGTATTTTGGCCACCTCATGCAAAGAGTTGACTCATTGGAAAAGACTCTGATGCTGGGAGGGATTAGGGGCAGGAGGAGAAGGGGACTACAGAGGATGAGATAGCTGGATAGCATCACTGACTCGATGGACATGAGTCTGAGTCAACTCCAGGAGTTGGTGATGGACAGGGAGGCCTGGCATGCTGTGATCCATGGGGTCGCAAAGAGTCAGACACGACTGAGCGACTGAACTGAACTGAATAGGGTTATGGGGGATAGATTCAAAGAGAATGCCTATGTTTATGGGTGAATCAATTGTTTGTACTGTCATTTACCAAGAACAAAGGCTATAAACAGAGTAAAATCAGGTTCAAAAGTAAAGTGAATTCAGTGTTTTTTAAATTGATGCATAATTGGCATACAAGAACATGCACAAATCTTAAGTGTTCAATTTTACATGTTTTGATTTATTGTATTCACTGGTGTCTTCACAAAATGAAATAATACCTGGAATATTTTCTTTACCTCAGAAAATTCCCTCATATCCTTTTCTAGTTGATTTCAATTCCCCTTTCCTTAGCAATGAACTTTGGATTGTAGATTAGTTTTGTGAATCTACAGATTGTGTATCTATGGACGCATATAGAATGTGTTCGTCTTTGTCTGGGATTTTGATTTTAGCCAAATAACTGAGAATTTTGAGACTGTTGTGTGTATTGGTAGTTTATTCTTTTACATTATTGAGTAAATATTTTCCATTGTCTGAAATGATCTCAATCTGTTCATTCTCTTATTAGACAGGCTTTTTGGTTATTTCTTGGCTTTGACAGTTTTGAATAAAACTGCTATGAATATTATGTCTTTAATGCAGATATATATATATTTTTTTTTTTTCATTGCTTTTGTGTAAATACCAAAGAATGGAATTGATGGGTTGTAGAGTAGACCTATGCTTAATTTTAAAAAGGAATTGGAAAATCATTCTCCAAAATGGTTTCTATTTTATACTTTCAAAATCAATGTATGATAGTTTCAAGTGTTCTATACTCTGTCCTATATTTAGTGTAGTGTGGTGTTTAGTTGCCACTCTAGTAGATGTGAAAAGATATCTTTTTGTGGTTTTCATTTTAATTTGTATTTCCCTGATTACAAATGATTTTGAGTGTCTTTTAATTTTCATATCTTATTTTGGAAATTGCCTGTTGTAATAATTTATTGAAGTGAAAGTTGCTCAGTCATATCTGACTCTTTGTGACGACATGGACGGTAGCCCACCAGGCTCTTCTGTCAATGGAATTCTCCAGGCAAGAATACTGGGTAGCCATTCTTCCTGGGCCAAGGACCAAACCTGGATCTCTGGCATTGCAGGCAGATTCTTTACTATTTGAGCCACCAGAGAAGCCCCAAAATTTATTAATGTAAAATAGAGATAATTTTTCACAATTTTATTGTTTATTGTAAGAGTTTTTATACAATCTGAATATAAATGTTTTTGTCATATATATGTCTTTTGAATCATTCTCTCTGCACTTGACTTATCTCATTTTTAAGGGAAATCTTTCCAGAAGTAACAAATTTCCACTTAAGCAATTTCACTTGTGCTAAAAGTTGTATTTTTTTTGTTGTTGTTGTTTGTTTGTTTTTGGTCCTTATCAAGAAATCTTTGCTTACTCTAAAGTTATTAGGATATTATAATTGGATCCTTCTATTAATAGAAGTATTATGATTCTGAGCTTTTAATTTTGGTCTGTGACATCTCAAATTAATATTTGTGTGTGGTTTGAAGTTGGGTCTACTTTCATATTTCCTAACATATTTAGTTGATTAATCAACATTTGTCCAAATAAAACCTTTTCTTTCTCAATTTATTTATCAAATGGCTACACATATGAGTCTTTCTGGACTCTATTCTATTCACGAATCTCTCTATCTTACACCCAAATCACACTGTTAAGTTATCTTAAATTCTGAAAACAATTCTTGTAATTTTTATAGTTCTATTTTTAAAGATTATTTTATAGGTTCTTTGTATTTCCATAAGCATTTTGGAATTTTCTCACCAATTTCTACAAGAAATTCTGTTTTATTTTGTTAGGGATTGTGTTGAACCCATAGGGCAAATTAGAGAAGGATATTAAAACTTCCAAAACATAAAATGGTAAATCTATTCTTTTAGATCTTCATTAACTTCTTTGGACAACATTTTCTATTCTTCAGTATACAGGTTGTATGTATATTTAATTGGATTTAATCAAGTATCTGGAGAAGGAAATGGCAGCCCACTCCAGTATTTTCGCCTGGAGAATCCTGTGGATGGAGGAGCCTAGTGAGCTGCTGTCCATAGGGTTGCACAGAGTCAGACATGACTGAGGCGACTTAGCATGCATGCATGCATTGGAGAAGGAAATGGCAACCCACTCCAGTATTCTTGCCTGAGAATGCCAAGGATGGAGGAGCCTGGTTGGCTGCCGTCTATGGGGTCGCATGGAGTCAGGCACGACTGAAGCGACTTAGCAGCAACAGCAGCAATCAAGTATCAATATTTTTAAATGCCAGTTTTAATGGTATTGCCTATTGCTAGTAGTGAAGTGAAAGTGTTAGTTTTTTCAGTTCAGTTCAGTCGCTCAGTCATGTCCGACTCTTTGCGACCCCGAATCACAGCACGCCAGGCCTCCCTGTCCATCACCAACTCCCGGAGTTCACTCAGACTCACATCCATCGAGTCAGTGATGCCATCCAGCCATCTCATCCTCTGTCGTCCCCTTCTCCTCTTGCCCCCAATCCCTTCCAGCATCAGAGTCTTTTCCAATGAGTCAACTCTTT
>NW_011494954.1:3568315-3588875 GCF_000754665.1 Bison bison bison | reverse complement strand
AGGGCTTTTGAGTTCCTCTTCACTTTCTGCCATAAGGGTGGTGTCATCTGCATATCTGAGGTTATTGATATTTCTCCCGGCAATCTTGATTCCAGCCTGTGCTTCTTCCAGCCCAGCTTTTCTCATGATGTACTCTGCATAGAAGTTAAATAAGCAGGGTGACAATATGCAGCCTTGACGTACTCCTTTTCCTATTTGGAACCAGTGTGTTGTTCCATGTCCAGTTCTAACTGTTGCCTCCTGACCTCCATATACGTTTCTCAAGAGGCAGTTTAGTTGTGTCTAACTCTTTGTGACCCCATGGACTGTAGCCCACCCAAACTCTTCTGTCCATGGAATTCTCCAGGCAAGAATACTGGAGTGAGTAGCTATTCCCTTCTCCAGGAGATCTCCAGATCCAGATCCAGAGATCAAATCTGGGTCTCCTGCTTTGCAGACAGATTTTTTATCCTCTGAGCCACTAAGGTTGCCATTATTGTGAGTAGAGAACAATAGAAATCATTTTCACATAGTTATTTTGAATCCTGTGATCCTGATAAATTCATTTATTAATCGCAGCCATTCTTTTGTAGACTACATAGAGTTTTATATATAATCATAACACTTTCACACAAGGACAATTTTACTTATTTCTGGATTTTAGGGCTTTTATTTATTTTTAAACATTTTTACTTTACTGCACTGGCATGGATATCCAATATAGTGCTGAATAGAAGTAGTAAGAGTGAATATCTTGACCTTTTTTCCTGTCTCAGAAATGTTCAATATTTCATTAATTGTGATGTCAGCATTAGACTTTTCTTAAGTTTCTCTTCTTGCATTAAGGGGAATTTTCTTTCTATTTTTAGTTTGATGTGTTGTTTTTTAATATCACAAATGGATGTTGATTTTTTCTTTTTCTGCCTTATGAAAGTTATATGCTTTTATCTTTTATTCTGTTAATTTTTTGAGTTACATTGACTTTTGAATGAAATACCAAACTAAATTTCTGGGCTAAATTAGATTTTCCATAATATTTTTTTTTATACACGGATTGATTGAATTCAATAATATTTTAATATGAAATTTGGAATCTGTGTTTGTGAGAGATATTGACCCTATTTTTTTTTCTTGTAATATTTTACCACAAAGTTATTCTGGTTTTATAAACTACATTGGGAATACAGTTCTTTCTCTACCACTAATTTCTGAAAGATTGTGTATATAGGTCTTATTTCTTCCCTAAATACTTGATAGACAAATATAATGAAGAAGACATAGTTCGTTCCCTGAAGGAACTTACAATTGAGTATTGAGAAAGACTAGCTACCATGACATTATGGCTTACTCTAGCAAGTGATATGATAAAAGTGGACACCAGAGACAGAAGGAGAGGACTTAGTTTTATTTAGGACAAGCTTCTAGGAGGTGTTATGTAGACTCAGTTCTGAGGAATGAGTAAGAGTTAGCTAAGCTACTCCCAGATTCCTTTCCCTCAGAGGCTGCTAAATACAATCAGTGCTCATTACTCACAGATTCTCTACTTGCAAATTTTCCTACTCACTAAAATATATCCATAACCACAAAGTCGATACTCATGGCAATTTTACAGACATGTGCAGAGCAGTGAAAAATGTGAGTGGCCCAATGTGCCTTGTCCCAGTTCAGATCAAACAAGGGCATCTCTGCCCTTTCCGACCAGGTGTCATACTGTGAACATGTCTTTTCATGGTCTATTTGGGGCTTTGGATTGGTGTTTTTCACATTTTGGTGCTTTTTGATGGTGATTTTGTTGTTTACAATGGTCCCAAGCAAAGTGCTAAAGTGTGTCTAGTATTCCTAAGCACAAGAAGGCTGTGATGTGCCTTTTGGAGAAAATGTGTTAGACAAACTTTCAGGCATGAATTATAGTGCTCATCAGCCACTTTGTTTTTCAGTCACTAGGTCGTGGCCTAGTCTTTTTGATCCCATGGACTGCTGCATGCCAGGCTTTTCAGTCCTTTATTATCTCCTGGATAATATCTCCCCTCTATCTTGCTCATAATCGTGTCCACTGAGTCAGCCACTAGCTTAATGTTAATGAATCAACAATATATATTGAACAAGTTGTTTTCAACAAGTAATATACATAAGACAAAGTTATATACTGATGCTTAGTTGATGACTAGTTTTTGACTAGAAGCTTGTAGCAATCTAAGCCTATGTTCCCCCAGGAGCAATGTTTCAGTGTTCACTGCATCTGTGTTTGCAGCTACTTTATGAAACATAACTACTTGTAAATAGTGATAATCAACTCTAAATGTTTCCTGTTTTAAGCACTAAGTTTTGAGGTAGTTCGCTGTGCATCAGTAGGTAACTAAAATAACATATAAAGTCCAATGATGTGTTCTTTTTATAAAGCCGAGATGATCTGACAATTAATACACCCTTCAGGAGTGTGTCTAACATCTAGCCAAAAATATTTTAGCACAGAATAAATGTGTACATTTGCAGGTAGATATTCATCTTTTTTTCTTCTTCTAGAATTGACATAGCACTGTAGACTGTTTATGTGGAATTATTGTATTTTAAGATATAATGAATACTTTTCTATTTGGAAGCTGCCCTGGTTACTCATACAGTAAAGACTCTGCCTGCAATGCATGAGATGCAGGTTCAATCCCAGGATTGGGAAGATCTCCTGGAGAAGGAAATGGCAACTCCAGTAATTCTTGCTGGAGAATTCCATGGACAGAAGAGCCTGGAGGGCTACAGTCCATGGGGTCACAGAGAGTTGGACATGACTGAGAAACTAACACTAACACTTTAATGTATCAAGAATTTGTCACATCTTTCCCACTTAACTTTGTTTTCAGGATCTCTTTTAGCAATGAATTGTGAACAGCATACCAGCATTAGAAAATACCTGTTTTGTGGCTTTTCCCTATAAATCAGTTTTAAAAAATCAACCAAACAAAGTTAAACTGGCTATCTGGGAAAAGGAATATCTTGACAATTGAAGATCCTGGTTTGGTTTGTATTCTCCATGATTATCCTTGTTTCAGACTTGTTAAATGATTATTACTCAAGATACAGAAGAACTTTGCCTAGTTATGATGAACAGACACAGGTATAGGGTGAGCCATTAGTGAAAGATGAACTGTTGGCTCCTTATTGAGGAGTCACATTTATTTTGTTAAAAGGTACCAGATTACATAAAAAAAAACAAAACCAGAAAATAGCTGAATTGGGCACAAGCATTCTGTGGGGATTAAATGAATGGCAGTTGCAAAACCATTCTGAGATGTAAAAGCAGCATTTTAGCTTTTGCTGAATGACCATGGCTCTCACTTTCCTTGTAGCTCTGGCCCATGTCTTGCTGCCAGTTCAGCTGTTAAATTACTGTGATATTGGAAAACAAGTTGGACCTGGCTGTGTTGATAAGGCAAGTAATTTAGTGAGTCCAAATGCTCACTCTCAAAAATGGCACCTTAAATGGATAGTTAATGAACAATAATCATAGTATTCAGTTATATGATGTACATTTATCTTAAAAGATATATGAAAAATAAAATACCTTACCTATGAAATTAAATATTTACTGAAAATGTATAAAGTTGTTCATCTCAGAGACAACACTGTTTCTGATGCTGGTTTTCAGTAGGGACAGAGATGATAGAAATTAAGTGATTATTTAACCCAGAAGAAATATGAGTATGCAATATGTATTTACTTCAGTCTAAGTGATAACTTAAAAATATATGCATCAGATCTTCTGGGATTCTTTGTTTGAGGTTTACTAATCTTTACAGATTTTGGAACTTGAACAAAGCACCAGGAATCTTGGCATTGACTCCCATTCTTTGTAGTCTCCAATATTGCTCTAAAAAACACAAGAGATGTAACATTTGAAATTTAGTTATGGCAGAAAGTGAAGCGGAACTAAAGAAAGAGGAGAGTTAAAAAATTGGCTTAAAGCTCAACATTCAGAAAACTAAGATCATGGCATCTGGTCCCATCACTTCATGGAAAATAGACGGGGAAACAGTGGAAACAGTGTCAGACTTTATTTTTTTGGGCTCCAAAATCACTGCAGATGGTGATTGCAGTCATGAAATTAAAAGACGCTTACTCCTTGGAAGGAAAGTTATGACCAACCTAAACAGCATATTCAAAAGCAGAGACATTACTTTGCCAACAAAGGTCCGTCTAGTCAAGGCTATGGTTTTTCCAGTGGTCATGTATGGATGTGAGAGTTGGACTGTGAAGAAAGCTGAGCACCGGGGAGTTGATGCTTTTGAACTGTGGTGTTGGAGAAGACTCTTGAGAGTCCCTTGGACTGCAAGGAGATCCAACCAGTCCATTCTGAAGGAGATCAGCGCTGGGATTTCTTTGGAAGGAATGATGCTAAAGCTGAAACTCCAGTACTTTGGCCACCTGATGTGAAGAGTTGACTCATTGGAAAAGACTCTGATGCTGGGAGGGTTTGGGGGCAAGAGGAGAAGGGGACGACAGAGGATGAGATGGCTGGATGGCATCACCGACTGGATGGACAAGAGTCTGAGTGAACTTCGGGAGTTGGTGATGGACAGGGAGGCCTGGCATGCTGTGATTCATGGGGTTGCAAAGAGTCAGACATGACTGGGCAACTGAACTGAACTGAACTGAACTGAACTGAAACCGAAGCCACAATTCTTGCCTTCTTCTACCATGGAAGTAGGGGGAAGTGCTTGAGGAGGAATTGATCAAGTACTTTACTTCTATATGTTCTTGGCAGTCAACTCCACCCCTGTCCCCTCAGGTTAATAATTCCCACTGAGGGTAAGGGGTTATGGAAAAGAGATATTTAATTCATTAATTCAGAAAAATAAATAAACTGATGCTTCTGAAAATAATCATTTTGGAATGGGGGAGGAACAATTCTTAGGTCTACTCATTCCAAATTTCTATGCTTTAAAAGTTTCAATAATGTTCATATAATGTAATATATAATCATATAATGTTCATAAAAGTTTCAGTAATGTTCATTGGAGAAGGGAATGGCAAACTACTTCAGTATTCTTGCCTTGAGAACCCCATGAACAGTATGAAAAGGCAAAAAGATAGACCACTGAAAGATGAACTCACCAGGTTGATAGGTACCCAATATGCTACTGAAGATCGGTGGAGAAATAACCTCAGAAAGAATGAAGAGACAGATACAAAGCAAAAACAACACCCAGTTGTGGATGTGATTGGTGGTGAAAGTAAAGTCCAATGCTATAAAGAGAAATATTGCATAGGAACCTGGAATGTTAGGTCCATGAATTAAGGCAAATTAGAAGTGGTCAAACAGGAGATGGCAAGATTGAACATTGGCGTTTTGGGAATCAGTGAACTAAATGGGCTGGAATGGGTGAATTTAACTCAGATGACCATTATATCTACTACTGTGGGCAAGAATTCCTTAGAAGAAGTGGAGTAGCCATCATAGTCCACAAAAGAGTCCAAAATGCAGTACTTGGATGCAATCTCAAAAATGACAGAATGATTTCTGTTTGTTTCCAAGGCAAATCATTCAAAATCGCAGTAATTCAAGTCTATGCCACGACCAGTTATGCTAAAGAAGCTGAAGATTCTATGAAGACCTACAAGCCTTTCTAGAATTAGTACCCAAAAAAGATGTCATTTTCATTACTGGGGACTAGAATGCCAAAGTAGGAAGTCAAGAAATACCTGGAATAACAGGCAAATTTGGCTTTGGAGTACAAAATGAAGCAGGGCAAAGACTAATGGAGTTTTGCCAAGAGAATGCACTGGTCATATCAAACACCCTCTTCCAACAACACAAGAGAAGACTTTACACATGGGCATCACCAGATGGTCAATACTGAAATCAGATTGATTATATTATTTGCAGCCAAAGATGGATAAGCTCTATACAGTCAGCAAAAACAAGACTAGGAGCTGACTGTGGCTCAGATCATGAACTCCTTTTTGCCAAATTCAGACTGAAATTGAAGAAAGTAGGAAAAACCACTAGACCATTCAGGTATGGCATAAATCAAATCCCTTACAGTGGAATACAGTGGAAGTGACCAATATATTCAAGGGGTTAGATCTGATAGACAAGAGTGCCTGAAGAATTGTGGACAGAGGTTCATGACAATGTACAGGAGGCAGTGATCAAGACCATCCTCAAGAAAAAAATGGAAAGGGCAAAATGGTTATTGCAAAAGGGCATTGCAAACAGCTGTGAAAAGAAGAGAAATGAAAGGCAAAGGAGAAAAGGAAACATATACCCATTTGAATGCTTTGAGTTCCAAAGAACAGCAAGGAGAGATAAGAAAGCCTTCCTCAGTGATCAATGCAAAGAAATAGTGGAAAACAATTGGGAAAGACTAGAGATCTCTTCAAGAAAATTAGAGATACCAAAGGAACATTTCATGCAAAGATGGACATAATAAAGGACAGAAATGGTATGAACCTAACAGAAGCAGAAGATATTAAGAAGAGGCGGCACAAATACACTGAAGAACTATAAAAAAAAACTTCACAACCCAGATAATCATGAAGGTGTGATCACTCACCTAGAGCCAGACATCCTGGAATATGAGATTAAGTGGGCCTTAGGAAACATCACTAGGAACAAAGCTAGTGGAGGTGATGGAATTCCAGTTGAGCTATTTCAAATCCTAAAAAATGATGCAGTAAAAGTGCTGCACTCAATATGCCAGCAAATTTGGAAAACTCAGCAGTGGCCACAGGACTGGAAAAGGTCAGTTTTCATTCCAATCCCAAAGAAAGGCAATGCCAAACAATGCTCAGACTATCGCACAATTGTACTCATCTCACACGCTAGCAAAGTAATGCTCAAAATTCTCTAAGCCAGGCTTCAACAGTACATGAACCACGAACTTCCAGATGTTCAAGCTGGATTTAAAAAAAAGACAGAGGAACCAGAGATGAAATTGCAAACATCCGTTGGATCATTGAAAAAGCGAGAAAGTTCCAGAATAATATCTACTTCTGCTTTACTGACTATGCCAAAACCTTTGATGTGTGGATCACAACAAACTGAAAAATTCTTCAAGAGATGTGGATACCAGACCACCTGACCTGCCTCCTGAGAAATCTGTATGCAGGTCAAGAAGCAACAGTGAGAACTGTATATGGAACAACAGACTGGTTCCAAATCGGGAAAGGATTATGTCAAGGCTGTATATTGTCACCCTGCTTATTTAAGTTATATGCAGAGTACATCATGAGAAATGCAGGGCTGGATGAAGCACAAACTTGAATGAAGATTGCTGGGAGAAATATCAATAACTTCAGATATGCGGATGATCCCATGCTTATGGCAGAAAGCGAAGAAGAACTAAAGAGCCTCTTGATGAAAGTGAAAGAGGAGAGTGAAAAGTTGGCTTAAAACTCACTATTCAGAAAACTAAGATCATGGTATCTGGTCCCATCACTTCATGGCAAATAGATGGGGAAACAATGGAAACAGTGGCAGACTTTATTTTTCTGGGCTCCAAAATCACTGCAGATGGTGATTGCAGCCATGAAACTAAAAGACATTTGCTCCTTGGAAGAAAAGCTATGACCAACCTAGACAGCAGGTTAAAAAGCAGAGACAGTACTTTGCCAACAAAGTTCTGTATAGTCAAGGCTATGGTTTTTCCAGTAGTCATTTATGGATGTGAGAGTTGGACTATAAAGAAAGCTGAGCACCGAAGAATTGATGCTTTTGAACTGTGGTGTTGGAGAAGACTCTTGAGAGTCCCCTGGACTGCAAGGAGATCCAACCAGTTCGTCCTAAAGGAAATCAGTCCTGAATATTCACTGGAGTGACTGATGCTGAAGCGTAAACTCCCATACTTTGGCCACCTGATGTGAAGAACTGACTCATTCAAAAAGAGCCTGATGCTGGGAAACACTGAAGGTTGGAGGAGAAGGGCATGACAGGGTAGAGATGTTTGGATGGCATCACCAACTCAATGGACATGAGTTTGAGTAGACTCCAGGAGTTGCGATGGACAGGGAGGCCTGGCGTGCTACCGTCCATGGGGTTGCAGAGTCAAACATGCCTGAGCGACTGAACTGAACTAAATTGAATGTTCATATTTCTTTTAAGTGCTCAAAACCATTTTGAGCACTAAATGGTTTAAATAAGATTTTAATTTCTATAAATAAACCTCAAGGAGTCTAAAATAGAACTGAATCCTGTGCATTACAGTTGAATAGATATGCTATTGTTTAAACTGCAGTTGTATTTGATTTTCTTCCTAGAATTAGATTCAATTTCATCTTTTTGTCTACCCTACTGGAAATTTTCTTCATTGGAAAAATCTATTAAAAACTTTGATCTTTTTTTGAACTTACCCATTAATCAGTTCAGTTCACTGATCTGATTCTAAAGTATAAGCATATGAAAAGGCTGAAATAATTGGTTTGCTCTGAATTACAAAGTTCATCTGGATAGAATCTATGGGACAACAGGAAAGCTGAAAATATTATGAAAATATTTCCTTTAGTGTTTTATTTCTGTTGTAAAGAAAAATAAATTTGTATTTATCTCTGAACCCAAAAGTCACCAACAGATGAGAGATTAGTATTTTCTTATGAGAAAGATGCATGATTTACATATAGGTTAGTTTACCTTGGACAAGGCAATGACGCGCCACTCCAGTACTCTTGCCTGGAAAATCCCCATGGACGGAGGAGCCTGGTGGGCAGCAGTCCATGGGGTCGCTAAGAGTTGGACACGACTGAGCGACTTGACTTTCACTTTTCACTTTCATGCATTGGAGAAGGAAATGGCAACCCACTCCTGTGTTCTTGCCTGGAGAATCCCAGGGACGGTGGAGCCTGGTGGGCTGCCGTCTATGGGGTCGCACAGAGTCGGACATGACTGAAGTAACTTAGCTTAGCAGTAGTTTACCTTAACAGAAATGAATCTTGAGTTTAACTTTATAAAAGATGAGAAATATTTGGTAAGGCCTTAAACTGCATTTTAATTTATTATGACCAGATCTATACACAAATAGCTCATTATATAGAGGGGAAAAGGAAAATTATTAATGAAGTAAACAATTGTGTTTGAAGGGTAAAATCCTTTGACAAACTTTTAAATTAATGAGTTTTATTTTTTAGAATAATTTTAAGTTCACAGCAAAGTTCATTGTGTGGAAAGCAGACATAATTCCATGCATTTTCTGTTTCTACACATGTACAACCTTCCACACTATGAACGTCCCACACCACAGTGGTACATTTGTTATAGTCAGTGAACCTACATTGATATATGATTATCAACCAAGGTCCATAATTTATATTACAGAAGGAAAAAATTTTCCAACATATATACATATTATATATATACATATAATATACATATATTATACATGTAATATATATGTATATGTATACATATATATGTGTGTGTATATATATATATATGTATAACAAGTACACCTTCATATATGTATGTCTTTATTCACATGATATCCAAAATTTTAGAAAAATGTGCATTATGTATTATAAAATTATACCAAAAGCTGAAAAGTGTTTTTAACATTCTGAAAAGATGAAGATCAATATAAACATGACCTCGGAAACAATCCATAGCTTGTGGTACCATCTTTCTTCTAAATAGTTAGATATTCTTTCATTAAAGATACCAGGTCTCTCAAAGGGATCTTGTGACAATTAGGGTAATGCTAAACAGGGACCAGAGGGGCATATTTTTTTCTATACTGAAATAAACCTCACCCACTTTGACATCTCTTGCGTGGAGCACAGTCTGCATGGTGGTGGTCATGGATTGGAGGGAGGGGAAGGTGTGGAAATTGTGGTGTACATGCTATAAGAGAAGCTGAAGCAATTACTATTTGGCTGTGTCTTGAGTCCATGTTCCTACTATTTAAAGCTATGTAAACTAGAGTTGGGGAATGTTGTGTGGCAGAAACCTTTTATTTAATTCCTAACTTAGGACCAATTGTTACTGAATCTGTGCTTGTGAAGCAGTCAGTCACATCTGGTGGACCAGACAGTTTCATGAAACTTCCAATGAAGGACCAGACCCTGAATCATGAAGACTGACTCTATGTTATGGACGGAATGTTTGTGTTTTTCCGAAATTCATGATGAAATCCTAATGCGTAGTGTGACAGTATTAGGAGATGGGCATTTGGAAGAGGATTAGACCATGAGGGTGGAGCCTTCATGAATGGGACGAATGCGCTTATAAAAGAGAACACCTCCCTCCCCTCTCAGTCGGCCCCAGAGAACTCTCTCGCCCCTTCTGCCATGTGAGGACACGGAGAAGGCAGCCATCTGCAAATCGGAAAACAGGTCCTCACCAGACACTAAATCTGATCCTCGGCTTCTCAGCCTCCAAAACTGTGAGAAATAAATGTTTACTGTTTAAGTCACTAGTCTGTGATATTTTTATTGCAATACCCCAAAGGACTGAAACATTTTGCCTACACACAAAAAACCAGTGTTCCTAGATAAAATTTCTGCTTTTAAAACTTCAAGCTGCAACTTTACCAGGGCATATATCACTCTTTCAGGGCTCAATGGATATTTCAAAAATGTGGTAAAGTAATGTACACCAGTGGTTAAGCAAACAGGTTTGGAGTCATTTACATCTGGGCTTTAATCAGAAACCTTCTTTTAAAAATTTCCTAAAACACTTTAGTTATCAGTTTATCTATAGGAAATTTATACTTGATAGATCATAATGCAAATAATTATTTGTATATTAAATGAAAGAATAAATATTACCCTTGATTAGGTAATATAAAAAAGTGGTCACTTCATGAAAGTTATTTGCCCTTTACTCCATCTTTCAAGTTACTGGTTTATAAAAATTTTTTAATCAAAAAATTTTAAAAACTTTTAATTTTATATAGGAGTATAGGCAATTAACTATGTTGTGATAGTTTCAGGTGGACAGCAAAGAGACTCAGCCATACATATATATGTATCCATTCCCCCTCAAACTCCACTCCTATCCAGGTTGCCACATAAACTAGTTTATATTTTAATAATCATCCTTGAAAGTGAAGAGTGGAAGTTGCTCAGACATGTCCAACTCTTTGTGACCCCATGGACTGTATAGTCCATGGAATTCTCCAGGCCAGAATGCTGGAATGGGTAGCTGTTCCCTTCTCCAGGGAATCTTCCAAACCCAGGAATCGAACCCAGGTCTCCTATATTGCAGGCAAATTCTTTACCATCTGAGCCACAAGGGAATCTAAGAACAATGAAAGAAATTCTGGTAGCAAGTGTATTTCTGAACATTTCTACATCACATTTACAAAATGCAAATTATTAAATGGTTTAATATGATGTCATGAGGAGGAGACTTTTTTACCTCAACATGTGTGCTGCAATTACTTCAGTCATTTGAAAAATTAATTTCTACATTCCACAAGTCTCTTATTTCATGACAGATTTCAAGACAGATTGCTCTTTAGGAGTGAATGGGGTGATTTTACTACCATTCATATAATTTCAACAATTGATATGAAATATCATAATTTTTGAAACTGTATGTATTTGCTCTTGATGGTATTTTTTAAAATTTCCAAGTTGCTGTTCTATGTATTCAGTATACTATATGATTTTTAATATGGGACATAAATTCTTCTGTTTTGGCTTCCAGGATACTGAAAATTGACAGGGATGACAGGTTTTTTTGCCAATGACTTGGTGAGAGTAAGTGAAAGAACAAAGTAATTTTTTGGCCAGTTGCCATTATACTCCATCAGTATAACTGAATTAATCCCCCAATGGATTATATTAATAGCTTTGATTTGCATGGAAGTTTTTTAGGAAGTCAATAACTTTGTGCATAGCAGTTTTTTCCATTTTGGGTATTTTTAAAAATTTCATTATGGAAATTTTAAGGATAAAAAGAAGAGGCAATAGTATAAATGAATCCCTATGTTCCATCATCCAGCTTCAACAAATATTTCTACTTTACAATCTCATTTTATCTGTCACCTTTACTTTTATTTCCTGGAATATTTTTAAAAATCTCAGATATTATGCCTCAAATCATTTTACAAATACATAATTCAGTACCTCGTCTCTGGGGGTTTCATGGTAAAGAATCCACCTTCCATGCAGGAGATGTAGGTTCAATACTTGGGTCAGGAAGATTGCCTGGAGAAGGAAATGGCAGCCCACTCCAGTATTCTTGCTGGAAAAATCCCATCTATAGGGCAGCCTGATAGTCTGCAGTCATGGGGTTGCAAAAGAGTCAGACACAGCTGAGCCACTAAACAACAGCAACAGCAAACTTATCACTAATAAGTAATGAATTAAAAAAATCATAATGCCATTTTCATGAACCTAACAAAATCAGTCATTTATTTTATTTAGTATCCAGTGTGTGTTGCATTTTTCTGATTGTCTCCAAACTGTCATTTTGTGGTTTTGTTAAAATCAACATCAAAGCATGTTTCACATTTGCACCTGTGTGTTAACACTCATAAACTATAATCTCTCCCTACTTTGTATTTTAATTTTTAATTTTTTTCCATCTTCAAATTGACTCTTTCTGTAGAAAGCAAGTGAAAAATCTTCAAAGGATTGTGTTTCCCATAAGACAGTGTAATTAGTTGGAGCACAAAAATATTAGGATTTCTCTGTAAAATAAAACTCTAAATACAGAAAAAAACTCACTCATTTACTCAACAAGTAGTTTGGGGTGTTTCCTATGCATAACTGGGATCGAATGTTGAACAAAACTGATCCAACTTGAGCCCTTCTGAAGTTGTGTCAAATAGGAAAGAGGGACATGGAGCCAGTCACGTAAGATGCAGGGTCAACAGAGTGTAACAGGGCATTATGAGAGCAAATAAGAGAGAACCTGACTGAGTGTAGGAGTCTTAGGATGGAATTGTGTTCCCTGCATTCCTATGTTGAAATCCTAATCCCCAACTTGACAATATTTGGAGATAGAGCTTTTAAGGAGGTAAGATAAAATGAGGTCATGTGGTTGGGGCCCTAATACATAGGACCAGTGTCCTAACAATAAGTGCAAGAGACATAGAGCTCTCCTTCCATGTGAATGTGTAAAGAGAGAAAACCATGTGAAATCACAGCAAGATCTCTACCTACCAAGGGGAGATTCCTTACCAGAAGCCAACTCTGATGGCACCTTCATCTTTGACTTCTACCTCCTCAGAATCATGAGAAAATGATTTCCAGTTGCTTAAGTCACCCAGTGTGTGGTCATCTTTAATGGCAACCTCAGCAGAGTAATGCAGGGAATAACAATCAGAAAGCAGCATTCAACCATTAAATGCATGAAATCTGAGAGAATTCCTTAATTCATTCATCAGTAAATATTGATTACAAATCTGCTAAATCAAGGGCTATTTCAGGATGTGTATTGGTGAAACAGATTGTGTGTGTACCCTGCCCTCGTGAGATGTATATGTTAGTGGCCATACAGACATTAAACAAATGACATCAGCTATAAATGATCATTATGTTGAATCCAGTGAAGGGGAAGGGCAGAGTCCTAGAGGAAAAATTAGTGGGTTGCTGTGTGGGAAGAAGGAGGTATGCAGAGGGAGAAGAGAGTATTAAGTTTGAAGAAGCGCTTCCAAGAGGAAAAAGCATTATAAGGTGTTTAAACAGAGATTAAGAAATGAATGGAAATTTAGATAATGTTCAGAAGAAGAGCATTCCAAGCAGAGGAAAGAGCCTGAGGACAGAGTAATAAGATTTGATATATTCGAGAAACAGAAACAGGATCAGAATGTGTGGAGTGTAATAATAAGAGAATCAAGAGATGTGAGATGATGCAGCAGAGGAGGGTGGGGTCAGCTTCTGCAAGATGTAGGGAGTCATGGTTGGAATATGGCACATTAATGCAGTGGGAGACATTGAAGGGGAAAGCGCAGGAAACTACTTGTCTGATAAAGGAATTAAGAAAATCACTAAGGCTGCTAAATGGAGAATGATACCCAACCATGCAAAAAGAAGCACAAAATTGTAAGAGAGGGGAGATTAAGTGAATAGAGCTTTTCACATTCTGGCAGAAACTAAAGATAAAACATGTGTGTGTTTTTCAACATTTTCTTTAGCATGTTTACATCTGCCTCCAAGTATCAACAACATGGTTCAAGCAAAACCACTCCATCCTGGCTGGTTCCACTTTACGATTATACTCTCAAACCAGACTTGAGAGCTTTCTGGAAACTCTACTGCATTTCTCTTGTCCATTTTTTTCACTCTCCTAAATCGAGAATCAGTAAGCTATCTTCTGTGAGCCAAATACACCTCTGCCTGCTTTTATAACTAAAATTTTATTGACACAAGTCATGATTATTTGTTTACACTATGACACTGAAGTTGAGTAGCTGTGACAGAGACTATATTTTTCACAAAGACGAAAATATTTGATATCTGGTTCTTTGAGACAAAAATTTGCTGACCTCTGTTCAAGATGGCTACTAAATACATTCTTCTGTGTCTGCAAAGCTTCAACCTTCCTTCCCCTCTTTCCAGTTCCGGTTCAGTCGTGTCCGACTCCTTGCGACCCATGAATCACAGCACGCCAGGCCTCCCCGTCCATTACCAACTGCTGGAGTCCACCCAAACCCATGTCCATTGTGTCGGTGATGCCATCCAACCGTCTCATCCTCTGTTGTCCCCTTCTCCTCCTGCTCTCAATCTTTCCCAGCATCAGGGTCTTTTCAAATGAGTCAGCTCTCCACATCAGGTGGCCAAAAAGTATTGGAGTCTTGGCCTTAGCATCAGTTGCTCCAATGAACACCCAGGACTGATCTCCTTTAGGATGGACTGGTTGGATCGCCTCTTTAGTCTCAGCCAAAAATACTTACTTTTTATTTTAAAAAGAGTATAGAAAAACGCATAGGAAAATTTTCACTTTCTCCTACACCAAGACCAATCTTCCTTTTATCATTCTCCAGTTTTCCCTTTTTCTGTTCCCTTTTGAACTTGTCAATCTTGATGAGAATCCCATGAAAGAGTAATCTTGCTTTACTGTCTATATTTCTACTTTTTCCATTCTGTAATGAAGTCTTGCCATAACAATATTTTTGTCAAACCCAGTAATGACTTCCTTGCTGCCCAATTCATTGGTCATTTCTAACTTGCTTTCTAAACATCATTTGATAAAATTCATCATCCTTTCTCTCTTGAAACACTTTTTAAATGTAGCTTCTCAAAATCTATTGATTATTCTCTTAATCCAGTCTTCTGACATTTTGTCCTTTGCTGGGTTTTATTTTTCTTAGTCTTTGCCCCCGTATATCTTTGTTCCAAGATTTAGTTCTCTTACCTTCCCTTTTTACACATAATGTTATCAGTTTTATCCAGTCTCTTACAGTAAATGTCGTCTCTGTATTCATGATTCCCATGTTTACTTCTTGGAGACAGATTTATATTTATTTATTGGGATGTCTAGATAATGCTGAAAAATTAGAATTTTTCCAAATTTGATTTTGTTATTTGGATGGATATTTCCAGTATTTGATTTTTTTTTCCCCTAAAATCAACTGCTCTTTATTTTGGTGAAAGACACATTCTTGTAGTTGCTAAGATTAAAGTCTTTGAATTTTGGGGGTTCCTTCTGTCACGCGAGTGTATGTTCCTCTGTTCTTTGTCTCGTCACAACAAAGATTTGGAGCAACAGACATTAAAGCCCTCGGCGTGTCACAGCTCTCTGGTCTTGGACAAACCGTGCTACAGCTCTTAGGCAAATCAGTGTTACAGCTGTATTTTATTTAGAAGATAGCAGGAGAGAGAGAGAGAGAGAGAGAGAGAGAAAAGAGCGCACGCACGCGGGAGAGAGAGTCCATGAGAAAGCGCTTTGGCTCCTGCTTTTATATGTTTTTTTCCTCCACCTGGGCCTGCCCTATGTAAACTGGGCTTAGCCAGGAGTGCTGTTTGTTCTGCCTGAAGTCTTCACTCTGGTCCTCGGACCTTCCTTTGACATTCCTTGTCTTTTAGCCACCGTCATTTTGGACTCTTTTCCCTATTCTACCCATCTAACATTCCCCCCTTAAGAGATGGGAGGCCCAATTCTTTGGGAATAGGGGCTTCGAGGTCTTTCTGGCTACTTCCTGCTGAACGGGACGGTGAGGGGTATTAGGCCTCCCCCTCTTGCTAGTCTTAATCCTCAGAGTCCTTATAGCGGTGTCCAAGGGTGTGTGATATTTTCTGTGGTCAGCTGTAGTTTTATATCTTTGTTGAACTGGCACTGCATGTTGTAGCTAGTTGACCTGGGCAGAGACAAAACAGGTTAGACAATTGACAGTACATGGAATAATCATAGGCATCATCAATATAGCATAACAAGGACTAGTAGGGACATTGGTCAATTTTAAATTCACATCGCCAGGACGGCTCAAGTCCCTCCTTGTTCAGGGATCAGAAGATCTATCTCCTGTCTGTTTTGGAGTACAGTCTCTGTCAAGCTGTGTTAGCTCTTTAGAGTTATCCTGAGAAATCTTATCCCCAGAAACCAGACTTTGGGGGTGTTCATTAGAATGGTACTCATTGGTAGTTCTGAACAGGTATCTGAGATCTCCCAGGGGCTCACAGGTGTATCGAGTGTCCTCTTCTCTTTTCTTCCACGGCTTGACTCATGAGTAGTGAATCCAGGAGTCGTGTCCTGGTACCTTGACTGCTGTGGGGGTAGAAAGTATTACAGGGTAGGGGCCCTTCCATGTGGGCTGGAGTTGAGCCTTTGGGGACCCATCTTTCCAGACTTTAATTAGGACTTGAGTCCCTGGAGCATATAGTGGTGACTCTTTAGAATCTTTTGGGTCCTGTTTCATACCTCACAAGCGTATATCCTGTTGGAATTGCCTAATGACTATGGTATAAGACTGGAGGGTCTGAACCTCTGGATCTAGGAAGAGGTCATTGACATAAACAAAAGGTCTCCCATATAGCATCTCATAAGGACTAAGACCAACCTGTTCCTTAGGGGCAATGCGGGTGCGGAGGAGAGCTATTGGTAAAGTCCCCTTCCATCCCAGGGAGGTCTCTTGGGTTATCTTTTTTATCGCTGATTTTAAGAATTGATTGGCTCTTCCTACTTTTCCTGAAGACTGAGGCCTCCAGGCACAAAGGAGATAATAAGTAATGCCCAATGCTTTCGAGACCCCTTGGGTGACCTTAGAAGTTAATGATGTCCCATTGTCACTTTGTAATGACCTGGGCAGACCAAATCTTGGTCATTTGGAATGACCAATCATCTTGGAATGATTTCATGGAGCAGTTTTTTTATTACCTCCTCAGCCTTCTCAGTCCGGGTGGGAAAGCCTTCAATTCATCCTGTGAATATATCTATCATAACTAATAGGTATTTATAGCCTTGAGAAACTGGCATCTGGGTGAAGTCCATCTGCCAGTCCTCTCATGGGTAGGCCAACGTCGTTGGATGGGCTGGGCCAGCTGGGGTCTTCGAGCTCCTTGGGGGTTGTTTAACTGGCAAGTGGGACAAGAGGAGACCACTTCCTTATAGTCATTTGGAGGCCTGTTCCTCTGAAGGACCTTTCTAGTAATCTTTGGAGGGACTTTTCTCCTAAATGAGTGGTGGCATGTAAGGAGTTAACCAACTTCCACTGGAGGTTCCCAGGCAGAAAAAGGAGTCCCTCCTTTTGGAACCACCCCATATGATCTTCTTGAAAGCCCTCGCTCTTAGCTTTAAGAGTCTCACCCTCAGTATATGAAGGAGTTTCTGGCAAATTAGTCTCTGGAACTAAGGTGGCTATTAGGTCATGGTTCTGTAATGCTGCTCTCCTAGCTGCCTGATCAGCTGCTTGGTTCCCTCGTGCCACTTCCATGTTCCCTTTTTGGTGTCCTTTACAGTGGGAGACTAAAACCTCAGTGGGCAGATGGACTGCCTCCAAGAGTCGAAGAATCTGATCACCATATTTGATTGGGGACCCTCGGGTGGTCAAGTGGCCCCTTTCTTTCCAAATAGCTGCATGTGCATGTAGCACCAGAAAGGCATACTTGGAGTCAGTGTAAATGGCTATTCTTTTTCCTTTTCCCAGCTCTAAAGCTCGAGTCAGGGCTATGAGCTCAGCTAATTGGGCTGAAGTACCTGGTGGCAGAGGCTTAGCCTCTATGGTCTCAAAATTGGAGACTACTGCATGCCCAGCTCTTCTTTTTCCATCCAAGACAAAGCTGCTTCCATCAGTGTACCAGATTTCCTCAGGATTGGTCAGAGGATCTTCTGACAATCCCTCTCGGGGTTTTGTCCAGTGGTCCAAGGTTTCTAGACAAGAGTGAAAGAGGGGTAGGCAGGAGGGTGGCTGGGTTAAGAACCTCACAAGGGGATATAGTGAGGCCTGGATTCTCCATCAGCATTACTTGATATCTGAGGATTCTTTGATCAGACATCCATAAATGGCCTTTCCCATTTAGGAGTTGTTTTACTTGGTGGCTGGTAAAAATAGTTAGTTTGCCCCCAAGGAGAGTTTTAAAGCACCTTCTATCATGATTGCAATAGCTGTAAGATTTCGAAGGCAGAGGGGCCAGCTTCGGGTGGTTGGATCGAGCCTCTTGGATAAGTAAGCTACAGGCTGGGGCTCAGATCCCAATCTTTGAGTTAACACTCCCAAGGATATTCCCTCTCTTTCATGGACATAAAGTTGGAATGCTTTTTCTGGGTCTGGCAACCTCAAGAGTGGTGCCTGAGTTAAGGCCTGTTTTAGTGTAGCCTCTGCCTTCTTTTGAGGAGTTCCCCACATCAGTGGGATTGAATCATCTCGTCCCTTTAAGCTTTCATATAAAGGCTGGGCAATTAGACCATAATTGGGTATCCAGATTCTATAATAACCAGTTAGCCTCAGGAAAGCTCGCAATTGTTTTCGAGTCGTGGGGGAGGGCAACTGGAGGATTCCTTGTACGCAATCAGAGGACAGCCTCCTGGACCCGTGTGTAATCTGAACTCCCAGGTAAGTGACCTTTGTCTTGACCATCTGTGCCTTAGCACGGAAGACTTTATATCCTTTATATCCCCTTTCTGCCAAGAAATTTAGAACCTGAATTGCATGTTGTTGGGCACTTTTCTCATCTGGAGAGCAGATTAGTAGGTCATCTATGTATTGTAATATTTTCCCATTAGGTCCCAGGTCCAGATATAGGAGGTCCTGGCTAAGGGCCTGTCTGAACAGGTGGGGGCTATCTCTGAACCCTTGAGGTAGTACTGTCCAAAACATCTGTTGGTGTTTTTCTCCTGGGGCTTCCCACTCAAAGGCAAAAAGGTATTGGGATTCTTTAGCCAGCGGTACGCAAAAAAATGCATCTTTGAGATCCAAGACTGTAAACCACTTGGAACTGGGTGGGATTTCTCCCAAGATTACATAGGGATTGGGTACTGTGGGATGGAGGGGGGACTACAGCTTCATTTATGATCCGGAGATCTTGAACCAGTAGCCAGGTTCCGTCTTTTTTCTTTACTGAGAGGATTGGGGTGTTACATGGCGAACTGGTGGGGACCAATAGCCCACAAGCAAGGAATTTATTTATTAAAGGCTGTAGTCCCTCCTGAGCCTCTCTTTTGAGAGGATATTTGCCGGGAGCAGGAGCTCCGCCCCTGGCAAAGGTCATGAGGAAGGAGGCTCGGCACACGCAAAGGCGAGATCGAGCCTCAGGAGTCCCCATGGAAATTCTCGAGCATCTACCCCCAAAACCAGAGTCTGCCTACTTTCTGCTTTGTGCTCTCACCTACACCTCTGACTTTACAGGGGGCTGTCCCCCACTACCTCTCTCTAAAAAAGAGTTAATTTACACCTCCAGTTAATAAAGTTCCTGGGTCAGATAGTGTTTCAACCTACAAACTCCTTTGGAAGTCCTCTAGCCTGCCTGAATAGGTTTTTCCAGCCACATGTGATTGCTCAAAGCCTCCCAACTGTGAGAGGCATGAGATGTTCTAAACTGTCTAAATACAGATTCCTTTGAGCAGTTAAAAGATTGATTAGAAACTGTATTGGTGAAGGGTTTTTCACTTGTTGGGCCAATGTTTGCTGCTAAGTCTCCATATCCCTTACCTGCTGTGTCCCTGGCAGTGTTTGTAACCTTGGACCCTTGAGTTAATTCTTTTTCTTGTTATAGCCCACCACACCTTTGCCCTATAGGAATGCAACTTTATCTAATGCTTTTAGAGGGTGGCTCCTGACCAATCACCTTTAGAGAAAAATAAGTTTTCTGAAGAAAGAGTCTTGAAATGTTAACAGGCCTCCTGGCCAGAAGATGATGCAAATCACCTAAACTTTTGCATATGATAAGTTTGCAGGAAGAAAGACTGGCTTACTGCATGACTCTACCCCTTCCCCCATTATCCTCTATGCATAACTTAAGGTATAAAAACTACTTTGGAAAATAAAGTGCGGGCCTTGTTCACCAAAACTTGGTCTCCCCATGTCGTTCTTTCTCTCATCTTCTGGCTGAATTATTCAGCCTCTTTTCTCCACTGAATTTCCTCACTGAGCTATCCTTATTTCAGCCTCTTTTCTCCACTGAATTTCCTCACTGAGCTATCCTTATTCTGTTACTCTTTATATCTTTGATAAATATTTAAATAAATAGGTCGCCTATGCCGTCTCTCCTTCGA
>NW_011494954.1:3563801-3568112 GCF_000754665.1 Bison bison bison | reverse complement strand
AACAAAGAAGAGCTCGGGTGAATCTTTTAGTAGTTGCTTTTCCTGTAGCACCCAAAATGGTACAGGTTTGGGAGGAGAAGGCTCCGGAGTAGGAGATAAAGACAGAGTAGGTAGCCCCCGTGTCAACCAAGAAATTCTCGGACCTGCCTGCCACATCCAGTTGCACCCTTGGCTCCAGCCCCGTGATGGTTATCCGCGGCAGGCGGGCTGGCTGGAGCGGGCCGCTTCAGTCCTCTTGAACCATCGTGAAGGTAGGCTTGGCGCTTGACCTTGAGGCTCTTGGGTCTCGAGGGCAGAGTGCCGCCCATTGTCCCAGTTGATGGCATTTGTGGCAAGCCGTTCTAGGAGACTTGTCATGGTTTGGACACTCTTTGGCCCAATGCTCCGCCTGTCTACAGATCAGGCGTCTGTCTTGCGCCTTGTCCCTCAAGGACTCGGGGTTTGCCACAGGGCTTTTCTGGAGGATGGCCAGCATCTGGGCATGGGTTGTCTTTTTCTTTCTCTCCTCCTGGGCCTTGGCCTCCTTCTCCTGTTCTCTGTTATAAAAGGTTTTGGTGGCTGTCTGGACCATCTCATCTAAAGAGGCAGCAGGGTCCTGCTGTTGTATCTGCTGTAACTTAATTCTGATATCTGATGCACATTGGGACAAGAATTTGTCCTTTAAAATCACCCATCCCTCGTAAGAGTCTAAGTCCAGGTTGGTAAACTTTTGGAGTGCCTCTTTTAGCCTTTCCAGAAAGGCAATGGGGTTCTCATTGGGCTCCTGAGTTGTTGCTGAGACTGGGCACAGTCCCACAAGTAATAGGCTTCTCTCTGTTTCCATAGGTAGACTTCCTTAGGGGTGAGTCTTTCTGAAGCTTATCCTACCCAGAACTGTTGCAACCTGAGAGCCAGGCATCCCCAGGTCAGGGTGCAGATCCCCAGGCAAGCTGAGCGTGACAGGTTCCTAAAGATCGAATCCCCGGGCAGGTTGAGGCATGACGGCCTCCCGAGGATTGGGTCCCTGGGCAGGTCGAGGCGTGATGACCTCCTGGGACACCTAGGACTAGAGGATCTCCGAGCAGGTTGAGGCGTGACAACCTCTCAAAGACCGATCCCTAGGCAGGTCAAGGCGTGATGACCTCCTGGGACTCCCCCGGACTGGAGTTTGGGCGTCCCCAAGATCTCCAGTGTCACCAGTGCTGGGTAGAATTAAGGGGTTTGTAACTCATTGCTAGTTTGCTCACCATGGACGGGAATAGATATGTAAGCTCATCCTACCTAGTACTGTTGCAACCTGAGAGCCAAGCATCCCCGGATCAGGGTGAAGATCTCCAGGCAGGCTGAGGCGTGACAGCCTCCTAGAGATTGAATCCCCGGGCAGGTCGAGGCATGACGGCCTCCTGGGACCCCTGAGACTAGAGGATCCCCAAACAGGTTGAGGCGTGACAACCTTTTGAAGACCGATCCCTAGGCAGATCAAGGCGTGATGACCTCCTGGGATCCCCTGGACTGGAGTTTGGGAGTCCCCAAGATCTCCAGTGTGACCAGTATTAGGTAGGATTAGGGGGTTGAGTATTTCCCTTCCAATGCCAGCTATTTTCTGGTTGTCTTTCCAGAAGATTGTAGAGGCAACCTTGTGGGTCTGGATGGGGCTCAGGAAAAGAGCATGAAACAGGAGGGAAGGGGGCAGAGCACAACCTTTGAAAGAATGACATAGCACAAGGGTATAATGTAAACCAATTAAAGTCAATTGGGTCCAAGATGACAAGTCAAATTCAAGTAAACCTTAATCCCCAATGTATAAGCCAACAGACACACCCAGAGGTGGCAGGACAGCTCCAAGGCACAAGGTCAAAAGAGGGAGGAGTGGGTGGTTCCCCAATGGCTGGGATGATCCTCTCACTCATTAGCATATGAATTCCACCCCCTCACAAAACCTATCCAGGCCTAATACCATGGCCACAGCCCTTGCCCTCAGCAATGGTTCACACCCTGAAGAGAGGCTTCTCTCTGGATCCTAACAAATCTACCTCTTATGCTTTGTCTCTCAATGAATTTTTGCAATGAGACATCAGAGCCTGAGTTTCATTAGTTTTGGCCGGGCTTGAGTTCCGGGAGAGAGCTGAAGGACAGGAGGAAAAAGCAGTGGGAAAAACATGCCAAGGAATCCCCTTCATAGCCTGCCAGAAAATTTGCTAAATATCTGATTGGTGCTCACAGTTTCATTGGTCTGATCCTTGGCACAGAGAAGAGAAAGGACAGAAGAACCCCCATCAGCTTGGGGAACAGCTACTGGGGCTCAGCAGATAGCACCTTTGGGACATGTTGAGGAGTAGCCTCTCCAGAGACCCTCAGTTGTGCCCCTGCTGCCCGCCTGTTCAAGGGAGGTTTGAGGAAACAAGAAACGAGAGATTGTAAAGGTCCCTCCAGCCATAGGAGGGAGGACCTCTTACCTTAACCAGAGGTCTTCTGGAATCTGAGACTGGGTCACGTGAGCTCTCTGCTGAGTTCGTTTTTCTCTGTCCGGGTTTCCAGCACGAAGGGCCTTCCCCTGCGCTGGGTTTCTTCACCTTCCGCTTCTAGCGCGGGAGCTTCACCGAGTTGGGCTCCTGTTGTGCTTGGCCTCTTCCACGCAGAGGTTGTTTCAGCCAGGTTATATCCGAGTCACAGCACCATAGATGTCACGCGAGTGTATGTTCCTCGGTTCTTTGTCTCGTCACAACAAAGATTTGGAGCGACGGACATTAAAGCTCTCGGCGCATCACAGCTCTCGGGTCTTGGACAAACCGTGCTACAGCTCTTAGGCAAATCAGTGTTACAGCTCTATTTTATTTAGAAGATAGCAGGAGAGAGAGAGAGAGAGAGAGAGAGAGAGAGAAAAGAGCGCACGCACGCGGGAGAGAGAGTCCATGAGAAAGCGCTTTGATTCCTGCTTTTATATGTTTTTTCCTCCACCTGGGCCTGCCCTATGCAAATTGGAGTGCTTAGCCAGGAGTGCTGTTTGTTCTGCCTGAAGTCTTCACTCTGGTCCTCGGACCTTCCTTTGACATTCTTTGTCTTTTAGCCACCACCATTTTGGACTCCTTTTCCCTATTCTACCTACCTAACATTTCTTTCTCTCAGATCCTAAAACTAGCCCATCAGAAAATCCTATCATATTTGTTCAAAATGATTCAATATTCAACCACTTCCTTACATCTACTTTGGTGTTGTAGAAGACTCTTGAGAGTCCCTTGGATTGCAAGGAAATCCAACCAGTCAATCCTAAAGGAAATAAGTCCTTGACTATTCATTGGAAGGACTGATGCTGAAGCTGAAACTCCAATACTTTGGCCACCTGATGCGAAGAACTGACTCCTTGGAAAAGACCCTGATGCTGGGAAAGATTGTAGGTTGAAGGAAAAGGGGACAACAGAGGATGAGATGGTTGGATGGCATCACTGACTTGATGGACATGAGTTTGAGCATGCTCTGGGAGTTGGTGATGGACAGGGAAGCCAGGCATGCTGCAGTCCAATGGGGTTGCAAAGAATCAGACACGACTGAGCGACTGAACTGTACTGAACTGACACCTCAAGTATCTGGGCCACTATCTTGGTTTTCCATGTCCTGGGGTTCCTCAGGGCTAACCGTGGGGAGTTGTTGCAGCCTGATGGCTGCTGGATGGCAGGTTTTCTTTCCTTCCTTAATTTCCTCAGGACTTACCAGGTCATGGCCCATGATGTTTGTGATTGCTGATGACTGTGACACCCTTTGTTTACTGATTGACAGGGAATATTCCATTTATCAAGGTTCAAGCTCAGTAGTTTGTTTATGAGCTTATTAAACAATTTCAGTCCATTTTATAGTGATGATGTAAGAGACAAAGGAGAAAAAACAACTCAAAAGAAAGAGAATATTGACTCCAGTTCAGTTCAGTCACTCAATTGTGTCTGACTCTTTGTGACCCATGGACTGCAGCATGCCTGGCTTCCCTGTCCATCACCAACTTGCAGAACGTGCTTAAACTCATGCCCAATGAGTCAGTGATGCCATCCAACCATCTCATCCTCTGTTGTCCCCTTTTCCTTCCACCTACAATCTTTCCCAGCATCAGGGTCTTTTCCAAGGAGTCAGTTCTTTGCATCAGGTGGCCAAAGTATTGGAATTTCTGCTTCAGCATCAGTCCTTCCAATGAATGTTCAGGACTTATTTCCTTTAGGATTGACTGGTTGGATCTCCTTGCAGTACAAGGGACTCTCAAGAGTCTTCTCCAACACCACAGTTCAAAAGCATCAGTTCTTTGGTGGTCAGCTTTCTTTATGGTCCAACTCTCAAATCCATACATGA
>NW_011494954.1:3562952-3563701 GCF_000754665.1 Bison bison bison | reverse complement strand
GTCTCAAAAAAAGTGCAAAAATACCCAAAACCCAGGACAAGGGGCTGATCTCTGAGAGTCCAAGCCCAGGGCCATCTGGGCGAGGGAAGGACATGGCCAGGCCTGCTCTGGATTCTCAGTGGAGACATATGAGCCCTGAAAAGAGAGGACTCGGGTTTTTTCCTCCCCTAAGGCCAATGTAATATTAATTATATCGGCAGAACTACAACATCACTATTGAAAAATCCACAGGTACCAACACCATCAGCAGCCTCTATCTTATTAAAAAGCCTCTACCCCAGTAACCACGACAGAACGCAGGCCGCCCTGAAGAGGCCCGCGGCGCCTCTCGATGGCAAAGGGGCATCCTCTTGGACTCTAGCACGGCTGTGTGAGCCGGACTCCTTAGACCTCCAGCCTTCATCTGTGTTAACTGCAGGCAAGCCTGAGCTCGCGGACGTGACTCGGGCTCCCCTGACGTGCCTGGTGAAGGTCAGCACTTGCTTCTTTCCAACGGACACATCCCCCAAGCCTGTGACTCTGGTTCCGAGTCCACCCCCCTGACAGGACAGTCCCCCGGGAGACGGAGCACACCACTGCTGTTTGCACCGAAAAGCTAGGCTTTGTCTACCTCGGCTCTCATGGCGTCTGCAGAAGAGAGGTGGGTGAGGCCGCGAGGGAGCCTGGCTTCCGGCATCACTGATTTGCACATAGTTCTCACCTCCACGTGGAGCGGCAAGAGTCTGAAAGGACTTGCAGTGGAAGCACAG
>NW_011494954.1:3561990-3562852 GCF_000754665.1 Bison bison bison | reverse complement strand
GTGGCCAAAGTATTGGAATTTCTGCTTCAGCATCAGTCCTTCCAATGAATGTTCAGGACTTATTTCCTTTAGGATTGACTGGTTGGATCTCCTTGCAGTACAAGGGACTCTCAAGAGTCTTCTCCAACACCACAGTTCAAAAGCATCAGTTCTTTGGTGGTCAGCTTTCTTTATGGTCCAACTCTCAAATCCATACATGACTACTAGAAAAACCTAACCTAGACTAGAAGGACCTTTGTTGGCAAAGTAATGTCTCTGCTTTTTAATGTGCTGTCGAGGTTGGTCATAGCTTTTCTTCCAAGGAGCAAGCATCTTTTAATTTCATGGCTGCAGTCACCATCTGTAGTGATTTTGAAACCCAAGAAAATAAAGCTTGTTACTACTGTTACCCCATCTATTGATGGGGTGAAGTGATGGGACTGGATGCCATGATCTGAGTTTTCTGAATGTTGAGTTTTAAGCCAAGTTTTTCACTTGGCTTAAAACTTTCACTTTTTTTTTTAAAAATGAACCTTTATTAAAGACACTTCAATGCCATTTGTTAGACACTTCAATATTTTACATGTTTTTCAATGTACATTGTACCAAAATTTCTATAAATAAATAACTTTGTACATAAAAGTAATACTTCCTCTTTCACATTGCCTCTCAGAAGCAGCAAATTCACATATTTTGTGGAAGTAACAATCAGTTAACTGTTGAGAACAGAATTCTAGATGTGCTTACCTTTTGGAGCAGTGGTGACACCTGACAGTGAAATTTAACATAGGTAAGTAACCATTCCATCAGTATGTCCCCCTTCAGCTTTTTGGCTAAAGGAGCTTGGCTTTCTGAGATTTTTTAAGGACCTTGTTTCAATGTA
>NW_011494954.1:3554332-3561632 GCF_000754665.1 Bison bison bison | reverse complement strand
ACCACCAGAGGCTGTGTCTGCAGTGGAAGCAACTTCCTGTCGTGGTTGCTTGTGTGTGGACAGCGTTGCAGGGACCTCCCCGTAGAGCTCGGAGGGGCAGACGTCACATTCCTTCACGGTGAAGGTGTTCTCGTAGGTTTCAGTTCTTTCTCTAAGAGGTGGAATATAGGTTGTTAATCCACTACAAGCAATTGGCTCCAACAATTAGGATGCCTTTCTTCCTTCTGTGAGAAAGGCAGATGTGGTCTTGTCAGTATCATTCAATGGTCATTTGAGGCTTTTTAATAAGATAAAAACTTTCACTTTCAATAAGAGGCCCTTTTGTTGTAGAGGTGATCTCTAAAGAGATTTTTAAATAGATTACTCCAGAGGTGATCTCGAAAGATATCTCAGTCTAGGTTGGAGCTGCAACCTGATTCATGTGCAGAACTTTATGGGTGATGCAGAAATACTGAACCCTTATCTCTGGACACTTATTTTAAAGGTTTACTGAAGGATTTCTTCTTGTAAATAAATATCTGTATAGAGATATAGGTGCAGATAGAGTTATGAAACATCCTTTTCATAAAGCATGATTACTCTGTGATCCTCCATATTTACCCAAGTCAAGTAATGCTTTTATGATAAAAAAAAAAACTGAGGGGATTATTTTCATATATTTCTCTGCAGTACAGAGTTTTGAATGAATACATATTTTAATGCAAGATAGGAAACATAAACAGGCAATAGGGATATCATTTTTCTTCGTTGAATATATATGTAGTAAGACCTTGAAATTCAAATCCAGAAAACTATATTAATTTTGTTAAATATCAAATAGTACTAAACTATTTGCTTTTGTATTCATCTGTTTTCTGCTTAAGAAATGACTTGACTAAATAATCTGAGGTTATATGGCTTGATACAATTGATCTTGTGATGAACTGCTATGCATTCAAAATTATGTTCTGTTGTCTCCCTGAGCACAAAGCAGAAGAAATTCCTCAAACCCATGGTCGACTTGAGCTGAGAATTACCTGGCAAAAGTGTGAAATAGAATTTAGGCTACTGCATAAAAAAATAAAAATAATAAAACTAACAGTTACATTCTGTGTGAATAGGCAAAACATGTAATGAAACTTAATCATTTCTCCAAAACTAAAGTTGTAAAGAAAAACAATTCCAATCTTCAAATTGAATATATTTTCTTATCTTAATAAGACTGGATTTTAGATCTGTGCCACTGATTTCTACTTTATTATTTGTCTACATCCCATCTTTTCCAGGTACTGTTGTGGTGATCCAATAGAAATATCTTCCCATATTTAGAACTATAAGTCATCCCCTTATGGAAGTTAAGTTCTGAAAAATAAAATACAACTCCAACTTTACAAGCATGTTCAATTCTATTTAATGAAATATAAGGAATATATTTAAATAATGGATGTGCTTTTGTTTTCCTGAAACAAAAATATGGCAAATGTGAAAGCTATACTTACATTAAAATGCCTACATACTTTATATTTAATTATGAAAAACTATATATTATATAGACTAATATAATGAGATGCAATAATTAATTGAGATAAAACAGTACTTACTCTAATACAATTTTTGGTTCTGAGAACACCTCTGAAAAGTAGAAAATATTGGAAATAAGTAAGATTAAAAAGAATTACTCTTCTTTACATTGCAATACCATTTGTTTTTTGTAATACATCCATTTTATCAATTCTGTCTTCCATTAATTGATACTCTTCATTTTAAGAAGCACTTCAGAATAGTTTCTTATTTCATTATTATTAATACTATGAAGCATTTCCTTAAAATCTATTAGTTTTTCATATAAGATGCTGAAGCTTTTATGTTTACAAATGTTTCAAAAGCCAATAGTCTGCCTAATGTGTTATCTATCATGTACTTCTCAGGAAATTGATTATAACAAATTTACATTTACGCAGAAGCCCAAGAGAAGAAAAAGAAAAGAGAAAACAGACTACCTCATTTTAATGTGAAGTTTACTGTGAATACTCCAAGTTCAATTTAAATAGAAATACTTAGTTAAATAATCATTTTGGAACTTAACTGTAATAAATATGCATTTTTAAGAGGCAATATAGATTTATAGTTATAAGAAAAGCAGATGTCTTTCTGTGTTAGCCAAATTATCTCCATTTTTTTGAATATTAAGTATATCTTTAATATTTGCATTGTTAAATTTCCAGTCACAATCATCTGATGTGATTATTAGTATGCATTAGAAACTAAAATATTTACTATTTATAAAAAATGAGGAAATTATATTTTTTTCTAAAAGTGTTTTCAACATAGATTATTCACTAATCTAGCAAAAGATTATTGAAAGATAGATGTCATTGAAATAGTAACAAAATTTATTTAGGTGCTTTCTAACCTACAAACTACATTAGCTTCTCCCAGAAATCCTGAGGGTGTAATACATAATAAACAGACACAATAGCACATATTCAGCACTGGTTTCCTTCCAGGCACTTTGCCAAGTATTCACCTTTCTTTTGTCTCTTCAACAACATGGTTACGTTTACAGTTATTATCCTCCCTTCATAGATGTTGAGACTGAGCCACACAGAAATGAATCTGTATGATTAAGGTTATTTAGTTAATAAATGACAAAGCAATAAATATGAAAAGCCTGATCACTGTTTCCACTTGAAAGATGAAGAAACTGAAATGCAATAGAAGTTGCATGGGCAAATTCTCTCAGCAAGTTGGCATTAGTTCAAACACAAGGACTGAGGTCTCCAACTCCAAACTTTATACAATTTCCATTACATGACACAATTTTGGTCTTAAAATAAATGGTATTTTTTGATATTTTTATAAATTACATTTATACTTTATAGGAAGTTGCAATTAAGAGTGACATAAATTAAGGTAACATGTGGCTCCACTCTCTGTGAGTACACATGAAAATTTATTGTAATTGTAAATCAAAATTTGCTTCTTCCATTAAATTAAAAACTATCCTTTAGGAAGTATTTCTTATGACTTTACACATAAATGTAAGTGCTTTGCATATCTCATTTAAAAATCTTTAAAAATCCATAAAGAAGGTGCAATTACTCTTCATTTTAGATGAACAAATGTAAACATGGATTTGAAAGGATAAAGTCAAATAGCCAATAAAATGTCGAGACATAATTGAAACTCCACTTTGTTTTTTCAACTACAAATTGGCACTTGCCATTTACCGCTACTTGGATTAAATCACGTGCTGCTGCAGGTGCTGATTTTCAAAAGCCCCTGAAAGGAGTTCAAGGTGGAAAGCAGAAATGAGGTACTCTGTGCTTTGGGAAAAACTGGCAAAACAAGTCTTCAGATAGTTATTTTCAGGAGCTGATTTTGTGAGCCCAATTCTTGTATCTCCTCATATCTAGAAAAGCACTAAAATCTTCATGGTGATGTCTATTTCTCATGACTAGCAGTAACCTTCACGGGACTAGCAGAAACCTTCTGCAAAAAATTGTTTGATTGCATGAAGTCCCCCTTCACCATAATCACATATATACAGACCTTCCCCCTGCCTCCTTGGAGCAGTTTCTCAGACTATCTGAGATGTTGTCTTCTGGGTTATGGTCCTCATTTTGCCCCTATTAAACTTAACTTGCAACTTTCACGTTGTGCATTTTTTAAAGTCGACAGCTTCTAATTCAAAACCAACTATTCTTGAAGACTCTAATGTATACCATAAAAAAATTAATAAAAATAAAGTATACCACAAAATCACAGAATTCAAAATAACTTGAAATTAAAAGTGACAACTTTTACAAATTACATGCTTTTAAATTATATAATACTGCCAATAGCTTAAGAAATCTCAGTTATTTCAATCTTGACTTCAACATATATTCTGCTGTTTTGTTCCACCTGTTATTATGGCTTCTTGAAGCATGATGATGGCCTAGTCAATCAGGAGACGACATCAGGATTTCCTTGGCGTATTATTAAGGAAGGGCTCTGCAAGTTCAAGGAGAAGGAAATATAAGAATCAGATCAGATCAGATCAGATCAGTCGCTCAGTCGTGTCCGACTCTTTGCGACCCCATGAATCGCAGCACACCAGGCCTCCCTGTCCATCACCAACTCCCAGAGTTCACTCAGACTCATGTCCATCGAGTCAGTGATGCCATCCAGCCATCTCATCCTCTGTCGTCCCCTTTTCCTCCTGCCCTCAATCCCTCCCAGCATCAGAGTCTTTTTCCAATGAGTCAACTCCTTGCACGAGGTGGCCAAAGTACTGGAGTTTCAGCTTTAGCATAATTTCTTCCAAAGAAATCCCAGGGCTGATCTCCTTCAGAATGGACTGGTTGGATCTCCTTGCAGTCCAAGGGACTCTCAAGAGTCTTCTCCAACACCACAGTTCAAAAGCATCAATTCTTCGGCACTCAGCCTTCTTCACAGTCCAACTCTCACATCCATACATGACCACAGGAAAAACCATAGCCTTGACTAGACGAACCTTTGTTGGCAAAGTAATGTCTCTGCTTTTGAATATGCTATCTAGGTTGGTCATAACTTTCCTTCCAAGGAGTAAGCGTCTTTTAATTTCATGGCTGCAGTCACCATCTGTAGTGATTTTGGAGCCCCCCAAAATAAAGTCTGACACTGTTTCCACTGTTTCCCCATCTATGTCCCATGAAGTGGTGGGACCAGATGCCATGATCTTCGTTTTCTGAATGTTGAGCTTTATAGCTAAAAATACCTGAAACCCACAACCTGCCTGCTCATAAAGGCAATAAAAAATGCACTGGTGATATGAGTATGTAACATCGATGGAAAGCCCAATAATAATTTGTTTGAAGTGCTGCCATGGAACAGAGCTTCCTGGTATCAATGGGGATGATGATTCTGGAATAGTAGAGGTACTAGATGGTGGCACTTAACTGTCAGAATTAAGGTCATTTTAATTTCCAAAATGGACAATAAGTCTACAGTGAGAATATGTGGCAGTGACTATTTCTCATAGTGTTTCTAGAAGTAAGATATGTGCATGTGTGCTTAGTCATGTCCAACTCTTTGGGACCCCGTGGACTGTAGCCTTATAGGTTCCTCTATCCATGGGATTTTCCAGGCAAGAATGCTGGACTGGCTTGCCACTTCCTCCTCCAAAAAACCTTCCCAACCTAGGGATTTAACCTGTGTCTCCTGCATTGCAGGTGAGTTCTTTACCGCTGAGCCATCCTGGAAACTCCTTTCTTTTATTGGAGTGGGTAGCCTATCCCTTCTCCAGGGGAACTTCCCCACCCAGAAATCGAACAGGGGTCTCCTGCAGTGCAGACGGATTCTTTACTAAGATATAATACTGCTAATTAGGGAGTACTCAGGAACTGGCAGAACTCTCATATTAGTTTCTGATCTATGGAGTAAGAAAGTATTGTGGAAAAAAGGATTTAGCCATTTCCATTCCTCCCTTACCCAACCAAGATGGTGAATCAGAAGAAATATCACATACTGGAAGGGACTTCAGAGATTATTGCTATCATCAATCACTAATTCCTAATCCAATTCATCTCACCTGTATGGCCGTCACAAAACTAAATTAATTATGGTAATAATAGTGGATTAATATAGTTAGCCATGCAGTAATCTCACTTATAGCTGCTATTAATATTTCAAGGTATTTTCCAATATCTTAACTGGAATATATTTATACACTTAGTATGCAATTACTGATCCGATATATATTAACATATATTCTTTCTAATATATGTGCCAACCCCACGTCCAAGGAGCGGTGGCTGCGCGGGCACAGGAGGGCCTAGAGAAGCTATCCCACGTTGAAGGTCAGGAAGGGTGGTGGTGAGGAGATACCCTTCGTCCAAGGTAAGGAGCAGTGGCTGCGCTTTGCTGGAGCAACCGTGAAGAGATACCCCAAGCCCAAGGTAAGAGAAACCCAAGTAAGATGGTAGGTGTTGCAAGAGAGCATCAGAGGGCAGACACATTGAAACCATACTCACAGAAAACTAGTCAATCTAATCACACTAGGACCACAGCCTTGTCTAACTTAATGAAACTAAGCCAAGCCTGTGGCGCAACCCAAGACGGGCGGGTCATGGTGGAGAGATCTGACAGAAAGTGGTCCACTGGAGAAGGGAATGGCAAACCACTTCAGTATTCTTGCCTTGAGAACCCCATGAACAGTATGAAAAGGCAAAATGATAGGATACTGAAAGAGGAACTCCCCAGGTCAGTAGGTGCACAATATGCTACTGGAGATCAGTGGAGAAATAACTCCAGAAAGAATGAAGGGATGGAGTCAAAGCAAAAACAATACCCAGCTGTGGATGTTTCTGGTGATAGAAGCAAGGTCCGATGCTGTAAAGAGCAATATTGCATAGGAACCTGGAATGTCAGGTCCATGAATCAAGGCAAATTGGAAGTGGTCAAACAAGAGATGGCAAGAGTGAATGTCGACATTCTAGGAATCAGCGAACTCAAATGGACTGGAATGGGTGAATTTAACTCAGATGACCATTATATCTACTACTGCGGACAGGAATCCCTCAGAAGAAATGGAGCAGCCATCATGGTCAACAAAAGAGTCCGAAATGCAGTACTTGGATGCAATCTCAAAAAAGACAGAATGATCTCTGTTCGTTCCAAGGCAAACCATTCAATATCACAGTAATCCAAGTCTATGCCCCAACCAGTAATGCTGAAGAAGCTGAAGTTGAATGGTTCTATGAAGACCTATAAGACCTTTTAGAACTAACACCAAAAAAAATATGTCATTTTCATTATAGGGGACTGGAACGCAAAAGTAGGAAGTCAAGAAACACCTGGAGTAACAGGCAAATTTGGCCTTGGAATACGGAATGAAGCAGGGCAAAGACTAATAGAGTTTTGCCAAGAAAATGCACTGGTCATAACAAACACCCTCTTCCAACAACACAAGAGAAGACTCTATACATGGACATCGCCAGATGGTCAACACTGAAATCAGATTGATTATATTCTTTGCAGCCAAAGATGGAGAAGCTCTATACAGTCAGCAAAAACAAGACCAGGATCTGACTGTGGCTCAGACCATGAACTCCTTATTGCCAAATTCAGACTTAAATTGAAGAAAGTAGGGAAAACCACTAGACCATTCAAGTATGACCTAAATCAAATCCCTTATAATTATACAGTGGAAGTGAGATATAGATTTAAGGGCCTAGATCTGGTAGATAGAGTGCCTGATGAACTATGGAATGAGGTTCGTGACATTGTACAGGAGACAGGGATCAAGATCATCCCCATGGAAAAGAAATGCAAAAAAGCAAAATGGCTGTCTGGGGAG
>NW_011494954.1:3553485-3554232 GCF_000754665.1 Bison bison bison | reverse complement strand
TCGATAAAGGACAGAAATGGTATAGATCTAACAGAAGCAGAAGATATTAAGAAGAGATGGCAAGAATACACAGAAGAACTGTACAAAAAAGATCTTCACCACCCAGATAATCATGATGGTGTAATCACTCACCCAGAATCAGACATCCTGGAATGTGAAGTCAAGTGGGCCTTAGAAAGCATCACTAAGAACAAAGCTAGTGGAGGTGATGGAATTCCAGTTGAGCTATTCCAAATCCTGAAAGATGATGCTGTGAAAGTGCAGCACTCAATAAGTCAGCAAATTTGGAAAACTCAGCAGTGGCCACAGGACTGGAAAAGGTCAGTTTTCATTCCAATGCAAAAGAAAGGCAATGCCAAAGAATTGCACAATTGCACTCATCTCACAGGCTAGTAAAGTAATGCTCAAAATACTCCAAGCCAGACTTCAGCAATACGTGAACCGTGAACTTCCTGATGTTCAAGCTGGTTTTAGAAAAGGCAGAGGAACCAGAGATCAAATTGCCGACATCCCCTGGATCATCAAAAAAGCAAGAGAGTTCCAGAAAAACATCTATTTCTGGTTTATTGACTATGCCAAAGCCTTTGACTGTGTGGATCACAATAAACTGTGGAAAATTCTGAAAGAGATGGAAATACCAGACCACCTGACCTGCCTCTTGAGAAATCTGTATGCAGGTCAGGAAGCAACAGTTAGAACTGGACATGGACCAACAGACTGGTTCCAAATAGGAAAAGGAGTACGTCA
>NW_011494954.1:3550274-3552533 GCF_000754665.1 Bison bison bison | reverse complement strand
GGACGACAGGGGATGAGATGGCTGGATGGCATCACTGACTTGATGGACGTGAGTCTGAGTGAACTCTGGGAGTTGGTGATGGGCAGGGAGGCCTGGCGTGCTGGGATTCATGGGGTCGCAAAGAGTTGGACACGACTGAGCGACTGAACTGAACTGAACTGACTGATTCTTTCTAATTACTAGACAATTCACTTTTATATGGCAGAGATAACCATATATACTTCTGTCTTGCCCCTAGGATCATGTGAACAGTCTTACTCTCTACCATAGTATAGCTGTCAGAGGTTTGAATTGCTTTTATTTTTCTGGAAAATTTCCCTGAATATTCTCCATTAATGTCATCATATTATATGGAACTAATAAACAAGAAGTGAGAGTACTTCAAAGGCCCTATTATACAACAACAACAACAACAAACCCAGGAACAGTTGTCCTCTAGAAAAGGTGTATTGCTATTGAAACTCTAACTAATATTCCACTTTGGGGTCAACATCATGTGAGGATGTCCTTTAGGATGTGGTCCAGGTGCATAACAATGGCCACGATGTGGTAGTGTTTCAATAGGTGAAATGTACAGGTCTGGAAATCTAGAACTAGAAATATGATTGCACCCCCACACACACAATGACTTTAAATATTTCACTTATGGAATTTGTATTTACTAATCTGTCACATTAGAGATCCTTGTTTCCAAGAAGGAAATATTTCTTCCAGATACAAAGGTCACTATGTCCATAGAACTTGAAGTGACAGCTACTACTTAACTACCTTGAGCTCTTCATATCAACAGTGCAAAGGGCAGAAAATAAATGCTAGTGAAAGTAATCAAGTCTGATCAACATGACAATATCGGGATGCTGCCACACAGTGGGGGATTAGGATTAGTGTGTATGGATTCACAAATTTCTTGGTGCTTTCATTCCCAATGATAGTGGCAACTGGGCACTTAAAGCAATGATAACCCATCAAAGACAATATAACTAAGGGCCTTTTAGTTATCCTTCTGGTGTAAAGGTCTGTGTCATCCTACTAGGCATGAATCCAAGACCAGCTTGGCTGAAAGAGTGGGAGGAGGGAGACAGTGACTCAGTTAAGATCTCAAGATCAATGGTAATAGTCTTGCAGTGTGTTTCACTAACCCTCTGAATATTAAAGTTTCCCCCAAAATAGTTGGTTTCTACCTAGGAAGGAATTCTGACCTATTAAACTTGTATCTCCATTCACTGGGAAGAATCAAGATCACCATATTCTCACAAAATGGAGCCTCATCAGCTATTTTGGAGGCTTAAAATGCAGGAACCAGCAAGTTAATTCTTTTCTTCCCAAAGATATTCTGACCTGAGATGAACTTTATATAGCTTCCAGGTGAATATTACCCAAGACTGATTGCTGTTTTAGTGCCGTCTCGGTAATTATGGTGTAATGTGTCATCTTGGTTCAGCTCAACAACATTTTCCGAAATTCACTTCCCTCTGTTTCTGGTTGCATGGGTGCATGCATGCTCAGTCATGTCCTACTCTTCGCGACCCCATCATGTCCTACTCTTTGTTGACTTTAGCTTGCAAAACTCCTCTGTCCATGGGATATTCTAGGCAGAACACTGGAGTGCATTGCCATTTCCTTCTCTAGAGGATCTTCTGATTGAATTTGCATCTCTTCAGTTCAGTTCAGTCGCTCAGTCATGTCTGACCCTTTGTGACCCTATAGACTGAAGCACACCAGGCCTCCCTGTCCATCACCAACTCCCAGAATTTACCCAAACCCATTGACTTTGCCAAAGCTGTTGACTGCGTGGATCACAATAAACTGTGGAAAATTCTGAAAGAGATGGGAATACCAGACCACCTGACCTTCCTCTTGAGAAACCTATATGCAGGTCACGAAGCAACAGTTAGAACTGGACATGGAACAACAGACTGGTTCCAAATAGGAAAAAGAGTATGTCAAGGCTGTATATTGTCAACCTGCTTATTTAACTTATATGCAGAGACATCATGAGAAACGCTGGACTGGAAGAAGCACAAGCTGGAATCAAGATTGCTGGGAGAAATACTAATCACCTCAGATATGCAGATGACACCACTTTTCTGACAAAAAGTGAGGAGGAACTAAAAAGCCTCTTGATGAAAGTGAAAGAGGAGAGTGAAAAAATTGACTTAAAGCTCAACATTCAAAAAACTAAGTTCATGGCATCTGGTCCCATCACTTCATGGAAAATAGATGGGGAAACAGTGGAAACAGTGTCAGACTTTATTTTTT
>NW_011494954.1:3537067-3550174 GCF_000754665.1 Bison bison bison | reverse complement strand
AAGTCCATCTAGCCAAGGCTATGGTTTTTCCAGTAGTCACGTATGGATGTGAGAGTTGGACTGTGAAGAAAGCTGAGCGCCGAAGAATTGATGCTTTTGAACTGTGGTGTTGGAGAAGACTCTTGAGAGTCCCTTGGACTTCTAGGAGATCCAGCCAGTCCATTCTAAAGGAGATCAGCCCTGGGATTTCTTTGGAAGCAATGATGCTAAAGCTGAAACTCCAGTACTTTGGCCACCTCATGCGAAGAGTTGACTCATTGGTAAAGACTCTGATGCTGGGAGGGACTGGGGGCAGGAGGAGAAGGGGATGACAGAGGATGAGATGGCTGGATGGCATCACTGACTCAATGGACATGAGTCTGAGTGAACTCCGGAAGTTGGTGATGGGCAGGGAGGCCTGGCGTGCTGCGATTCATGGGGTCGCAAAGAGTTGGACGCGACTGAGCGACTGAAATGAACTGAACTGATTTCCATTGAGTCAGTGATGCCATCTAACCACTTTATCCTCTGTTGTCCCTTTATCCTCCAACTTTCAATCTTTCCCAGTATCAGGCTCTTTTTGGATGAGTCAGTTCTTCACATCAGGTGGCCAAAATATTGGAACTTCAGCTTCAATATCAGTCCCTCCAATGAACACTCAGGCCTGATCTCCTTTACAATGGACTGATTGGATCTCCTTGCAGTTCAGGGGGCTCTCAAGAGTCTTCTCCAACACCACAGTTCAAAAGCATCAATTCTTCAGCGCTCAGCTTTCTTTATAGTCCAACTCTCACATCCATACATGACCACTGGGAAAACCTAGCCTTGACTAGATGGACCTTTGTTGGCAAAGCAATGTCTCTGCTTTTTAATATGCTGTCTAGGTTGGTCATAACTTTCCTTCCAAGGAGTAAGCGTCTTTTAATTTCATGGCTGCAGTCACCATCTGCAGTGATTTTGGAGCCCAGAAAAATAAAGTCTGACACTGTTTCCTCTTCTATTTGCTATGAAGCGATGGGACCAGATGTCATGATCTTAGTTTTCTGAATGTCGAGCATTAAGCAAACTTCTTCACTCTCCTCTTTCAGTTTCATCAAAAGGCTCTTTAGTTCTTCAGTTTCTGTCATAAGGGTGGTGTCATCTGCGTATCTTAGGTTACTGATATTTCTCCTGGCTATCTTGATTCCAGTGTGTGCTTCCTCCAGCCCAGCGTTTCTCATGATGTAGTCTGCATATAAATTAAATAAGCAGGGTGACAACATACAGCCTTGACACACTCCCTTTCATATTTGGAACCAGTCTGTTGTTCCATGTCCAGTTCTAACTGTTGCTTCCTGACCTGCATACAGGTTTCTCAAGAGGCAGGTCGGGTGGTCTGGTATTCTCATCTCTTTCAGAATTTTCCATAGTTTATTGTGATCCACACAGTCAAAGGCTTTGGCATAATCAATACAATAGAAATAGATGTTTTTCTGGAACTCTCTTGCTTTTTCAATGATCCAGCAGATTTTGCAATTTGATCTGGTTCCTCTGCCTGGGCTAGCCAAAAGAAAAATTTGAGTAAGAATTGTTCATATATTCTATAGGTTTGTTACACATATATGTATATAGATATAGATATGTATGTATAGCCTTTTGTATCCTGTCAATTACTAAAGAGGCTAGTGTATTAAAATTTTCAACTATAATTATGACTTTTTTTCACTTCTTTAATTTTTTAAGATTCTGCTTTATCTGTTTTAAAATCATTACTAGGTGGACACACATTTATAATTGTTATGCAGTTCTAATAAATAGCTTTTTAAAACATTTTAACAATTCTGGTAGGTATGTAGTCATGTCATGTTGTGCCTTTAATGTTTTTTTTTTTCCTATGACTAATGATGTTGACCATCTTCTCATATGTTTATTTGCCATCTGTATGTCCTCTTCCATAAAATATCTATCATGCTTTTTGCACATTTCCAGTTGGGTTTTTTTTTTTTTTTTTTTTTTCAATTTTAGTCTCATCCAAGTCTTAGTGAATGCTCTTTTATCCTCTCCATAATATAGCCGGACAGTCTTGTGAAGTACTGTCCAAGACTATTTCTCGTCCACCTATCTTCCTTGCAGGGAATTTCTTGTCTATTGGGAGGGGGAAGGGCTACAGAAAGGCAGTGTCTCATTCTTCTCCCTGCTTGTGGTGAGACATGGGACCTCCCACCCCACCACCCTTCCTCAGCGTAGCCTATAAAACCACCGGTTAACTGCACTCTAAAGATGGCTCCTTCATAGCTGAGTAATATACTAATGGTGCTGTCATCTGGCCACTAAGCCCCATGACATTCTGTGGGATTAGGGTCACAGGTAGCTGAAACCATGCTAATCTTGCTTCTGCTTTACTTTGTGTAAGTAATAAACTGTCTAAATTCATTTAGGTTCTTTGTTTTTTTGCTGACTGAACATATGGAAATGTAGCAAGCCAGCCTAGCAGCTGCTACCAACTGCTAGTCAGGAGCTGCTTAACCACTTGACAATATTCATTAACCTTCTATACAAACATCACTTCTCTTACCTATAAATGCCTTTGCTTCATTTATCTCCCTGCCAATGTTCTTGCCTCCCGCAAATCTCTGTCTTACTTGAAAGTAAAGTAGGTTTTCTAAATGCAAACCCAGTATTGTTTCCCCAGTTAAACGTTTTCAACTGATGGATAAAGTGAAACATTTTACCATGTCTTAGACAATTCAGGTTGCTATAACAGAATATCATAAACTGGGTGGCTTATAAACAACGGAGAAGGCAATGGCGCCCCACTCCAGTACTCTTGCCTGGAAAATCCCATGGATGGAGGAGCCTGGTAGGCTGCAGTCCATGGGGTCGCTAAGAGTCGGGCATGACTGAGCGACTTCACTTTCACTTTTCACTTTCATGCATTGGAGAAGGAAATGGCAGCCCACTCCGGTGTTCTTGCCTGGAGAATCCCAGGGAGGGGGAAGCCTGGTGGGCTGCTGTCTATGGGGTCACACAGAGTCGGACACGACTGAAGTGACTTAGCATAGCATAGCATATAAATAACAGGAATTATTTCTTAGGTTTTGGAGGCTGAGAAGTCCAAGATTAAGATGCTGGCAAATCAACAATGTCTGTTTAGGGCCCACTTCCTGGTTCAGAGTCTTCTTGCTTGGTTTCCTGGTGGCAAAAGAAATGAAAGTTCAATGAAATATTTGATAAGGGCATTAATTTCAATCAGAGGCTTAGATGGTGCAGTGGTAAAGAACATGCCTGCCAATGCAGGAGACATAAGAGACATGGATTCGATCCCCAGAGGTAGGAAATAGCAATCCACTTCAGTATTATTCCCTGGAAAATTCCATGGACAGAGAAGCCTGGTGAACTGCAGTCCACATGGTCACGAAGAGCTGGACATGACTGAGCAACTGCACACACACAGTTCATTCATGAAATCTCCAACCCTCATGACTTCATCACCTCTCAAAGACCACATCTTCATTAGGATTGTAACATACGAATTTCTGTGGGGACACATTCAGTCCATAATCCTGTGGCTTACAACAACTTCCAGGATTTGCCTTTTGACTACTTTGACGCTTTTTAAAATTTTTCCACAGTTTGTTGTATGATTCACACAGTCAAAGCTTTAGCATAGTCAGTGAAGCAGAAGTAGATATTTTTCTGGGATTTTCTTGCTCTTTCTATGATCCAAAGGATGTTGGCAATTTGATCTCTGGCTTCTCTGCCTCTTTTAAATCCTGCTTATACATCTGGAATTCTTGGTTTAGGTACTGTTGAGGTCTAGCTTGGAGGATTTTGAGCATGAACTTGCTAGCGTGTGAAATGAGTGCAAGTGTACAGTAGTTTGAACATTCTTTGGCATTGCCCTTCTCTGAGATTGGAAAGAAAATCAACCTTTACCAGTCAAGTGGCCAATGCTGAGTTTTTCCAAATCTGCTGGCCTAATGAATGCATCACTTTAACAGCATCATTTTTTAGGATTTGAAATAGCTCAGCTGGAATTCCATCACCTCCACTAGCTTTGATTGCAGCAATGCTTCCTAAGGCCCTCTTGATACTGAACTCCAACGTGTCTGGCTCTAGATGAGTGATCACACCATGGTGGTTTTCCAGGTCATTAAGATCCTTTTTGTACAGTTTGTCTGTGTATTCTTGCCACCTCTTCTTAATATCTTCTGCTTCTGTTAGGTCCTTTATCGAGCCCATCTTTGCATGAAATGTTCCCTTGGTTTCTCTAACTTTCATGAAGAGATCCTTAGTCTTTCCTATTCTATTGTTTTCCTCTATTTTTTTGCACTGATCACTGAGGAAGGCTTTCTTATCTCTCCTTGCTATTCTTTGGAACTCTGCATTCAAATGGATATATCTTTCCTTTTCTCTTTTGCCTTTAGCTTCGCTTCTTTTCTCAGCTATTTATAAAGCTTCTTCAGACAATCATTTTGCCTTTTTGCATTCATCTTGTTTTGTTGTTGGGGATGGTTTTGATCACTGCCTTCTGTACAATTTTATAAACCTCTGTCCATAGTTCTTCAGGCACTGTCTATCATATCTAATCCCTGAATCTTTGGGTCACAGCAAACTATGAACAATTCTTAAAGAGATGGGAATACCAGACCACCTTACCTGCCTCCTGAGAAACTTTTATGCAGGTTAAGAAGCAACAGTTAGAACTGTACATGGAACAATGGACTGGTTCCACATTGGGAAAGGAGTATGTCAAGGCTGTATACTGTCACCCTGCTTGTTGAAATTATATACTGAGTACATCATGTAAAATTCTGGGCTGGATTAAGTACAAGCCAGAATCAAGATTGCCGGGAGAAATATCAATACCTCAGATATGCTGATGACACCACCCTTATGGCAGAAAGCAAAGAGGAACTAAAGAGCCTCTTGATGAAGGCGAAACAAGAGAGCTGGCTTGAAACTCAACATTCAAAAAACTAAGATCCTGGCATCTGGTCCTATCAATTCATGGCAAATAAATGGTAAAACAATGAAAACCTTGAGCGACTTTATTTTCTTGGTCTCCAAAATCACTGTGGAAGGTGACTGCAGCCATGAAATTAAAAGACACTTGCTCCTTGGAAGAAAAGCTATGACAAACATAGACAGCATATTAAAAAGCAGAAACATGACTGTTCTGTAAAGGTTCATATAGTCAAAGCTATGGTTTTTCCAGTAGTCATGTATGGATATGAAAGTTGGACCATAAAGAAAGCTGAACGTCAAAGAATTGATGCTTTTGAACTGTGGTGTTGGAGAAGACTCTTGAGAATCTTCATTAGAAGGACTGATGTTGAAGCTGAAACTTCCAAACTGTGGCCACCTGATGTGAAGAGCCTACTCATTGGAAAAGAGCCTGATGCTGGGAAAGTTTGAAGGCAGGAGGAGAAGGGGACAATAGAGGATGAAATAGTTGGATGGCATCACTGACTCAATGGACGTGAGTTTGAGCAAGCTCTGGGAGATGGTGAAGGAAAGGGAAGTCTGGTGTGCTGCAGTCCATGGAGTCTCATAGAGTTGGACATGACCGAGCAACTGAACAACAAACAACATTTGCCACAGGAGAGGAGGATTTGAACCTTGGGTTGGGGAGATATCCTGGTGGAGGAAATGGCAACCCACTCTATTTTTCTTGCTTGGAGGATCCCACAAACAGAATTGCCTGGCAGACTATAGTCCATGGGGTTGCAAGAGTCATACATGACTGAGAAACTGAGCATGACCTTGAGCCACCTCATATTTTCCTTTTACAGTTTAAGTTCTAGTGGAGTTGAATATATTCTCAATTTTGGAGGCAAGATACTTATGTCAGATTTTAGGTTTTGAACATGTTTAGTCCTTACCAATCCTGAGCCAAAATATGGCAGCAAGACATGAAGCTGGGCAGAAAGGCACAGCAATATTGGATTCACTTGGAAAACTGCAGTCTTGCCTTGTTTATCTGACTTAATGAGGTGACTGTATATTTCTAAAATATATTCAGCAACTCATGATTTTCGTGCAACAAATATCACACTTCTTATTTATTAATGGGCTACAGGAGACTTCAAGTCCAGAGCCACATCTTATTTTTATTTCCAGGAAAAACAATGACTTGTTCACTTCTCCAATTTTATAAAACCTCAGGAATGATTACAGGGAGCTGATTTAAAAACATTTTGATTAAGTAGTACATGCAACATTATGTAAATGACTTTAAGACTAATTAGGACCTATCTGATCCAGCACTTTGTTGCAGTTTTGAAAAGCCAGCAAATGATTTATGTTGATATGGGTTAGCATAAAAGTCTAGACTGCAAATGAAATGTTTCTTTTTTTTCTTTGAAACTATATTCTCTGCTTCTTCCACCTTCCTCAAACTCTAAAAACTAGATAGGCCTTTGTAAATATTTTTCTTTTTTTTTTTCAATACATGATTTGTTATTGTTTAGCTACTGAATTGTGACTGACTCTTATGTGACCCCATAGACTGTAGCCTGCCTGGCTCCTCAGTCCATGGGATTTCCCAGGCAAGAATACTGAAATAGGTTGCCATTTCTTTCTCTAGGGATTTTCTTGATACCCCAAAATGAAAACAAGAATGAGGTTATCAACTAATTTACCCTTGATGGGTTATTCCTTAATAGGAAACTCACAAAGATAGGAAGGCTAACGTTATGTAAAAGTCAGGAGATCTTGAAGAGTGATGTTTAGAGGTTAAGATGTTATTTTAACACTTGTGAGGGAAAATATGATCCTTCTTAGTGATAAGGAAGACATTTGTGACTCACCCACTTTAATACATTTAATGTGCATCTGGTACTTGGCAGGGTTGGTTGAAGTAAAAATAAGAGTGCAGAGAGCATAAATGTGGAAGAATGAATGCAGTATGCTTTGAATTGCAAAATCCCCTCAGTAGGAAATGGAAATACATTTTAATTATCACTTTAGAAATACTGCTTTCATGCTTGGGTTATTTGTTAAAAACATTCTTTTCAGGTAAGAGAGTTACATTAATGACTATTAAAATTCAGCAGATATTCCTGGGTACTCTTTTCACTGTATTCATGATGCTGAGTTATGATTTAGTGATATCATATGTTTAGGGCCAAAAAATGGGATTAGGAAAATTGCTCAAAGCCAGGATTGTAAATTTTCACCAGAACAATCAAGTAGGCAGCTATGGTAAATGACATTTACTTTGACTTCTGAATACATTATTTGAATGAAAATGACTTAATGCCATACCCCTAAATTTATGTTCTACTGCTGAGATATGTTTCTTAAAATGAGTATACCTGTGCCAGTATACTACAGTTTAAAAAAATCAGTACGTTTTACAGTCTCCATTTTTAATTTTGGTATCTGGTAACATTGATACACAATCAAAAACTGTTGGCTAGTTTTAATTGTCATTGTGTAGGGTTAAAAGTGTTAGTTATTCAGTCGTGTCAGACTCTTTTGCAACCCCATGGATTGTAGCCTGCCAGGCTCCTTTGTCGGAGAAGGCCATGGCACCCCACTCCAGTACTCTTGCCTGGAAAATCCCATGGATGGAGGAGCCTGGTAGGCTGCAGTCCATGGGGTTGCGAAGAGTCGGACACGACTGAGCGACTTCACTTTCACTTTTCACTTTCATGCATTGGAGAAGAAAAATGGCAACCCACTGCAGTGTTCTTGCCTGGAGAATCCCAGGGATGGGGGAGCCTGGTGGGCTGCCGTCTATGGGGTCGCACAGAGTAGGACATGACTGAAGCGACTTAGCAGCAGCAGCAGCAGCAGCAGCAGCAGGCTCCTTTGTCCATGGAATTCTCCAGGCAAGAATAGTGGGTTGTCATTCCCTTGTCCAAGGTGACATATAATTTTAATCTCTATATTTAATTTTGCACATTCTCTGCAGATTCCATTTTTTTCAAATCTCCCAAATCATTCACCAACAGAAATTGTAGTTAAAAGTGACAGCTAACGCTGTAAAGAAATAATTACATGATCACAAGGAAGTCCAGTTCAATTTCATTTAAAATATGACACTAATTGCATGCATATATTTTATCCATTTAACTTAAAAGCAAATATTGTTAGGAAAAGTGTATTGATAATCATCATGTTAGAACCCAAACTGTAACAGTAATCAACTGGTATGGAATTTGTATTTTAAAATACATGCCTGGTCTACAGTGAATGTTCCTGATTGCAATCTGACGTGAAGTTCATCAACTCAGACAGTTGTCTGGGTTGCTTCTTTTAGAGGACTCTGCTGAATACTAGTGTTTCAAATTTCACAATAAAAATAATTTTATCTTTTGGCCAGGTTTTAATGTCAAAAAAACAAAACATGGCTTAGACAAACCATACTCATATTCTACAGAAATTTTTCTTGCAATATTATAATACTGTACAATTCCCTTTCTATTATAGAAATATGAACTATGTGAAACTTTATTTCTTTTCCAGTAATTTTGCATTAAAATTTTGACATACGGAAGCAAGGTTTTTGAATGTCAATTTTGACTGTCACTTTGTAAGTTTGTTACCTTGATCAAATCATATTAACCCCTCCAGACGTTTATACATAATTTATACATTATGCTTTCCTATTTATACTAGGAAGGGGTTGGATAAGATCACTAATAAGATTTATTTAGTTCTCAGAAGTTATAATCTTATAACAAGGAATGAGACAAAACAAAACAAAAATTATACCATAGATACAAAATAAAAATTGTACCATAAAATTTTGTATGACTTACCATGTGATTTTAAAGAAAGTTTTCTTAGAAGTTTTATTGATGTAATGAAATTAATGAAGATAAGAGGAGAAGGTGGTGACAGAGGATGAAATAGTTGGATGGTATCACTGACTCAATGGATATGAATTTGAGCAAACTCCAGGAGATAGTGAAGGACAGGGAAGCCTGGTGTGCTGCATTCATGGGGTTGCAAAGAGGTGGATGTGACTTAGCTACTGAACAACAACAGCAAAGAAATCAATGCTACTTTCTTAACATTTAATTACAATTATCATATTAGCTTTATTTTCATTAAATAATAAAATATTACTTTTTCGGTGGAAGTACATTTTAAAGAGAAATAATAAATTTTTTTCTGAAAAAAAAAGTCACAAAAATTTACCTTTTTGAATGGTATCTTTCTAGAATTGATATTTTGTAAAACATAATAACATCTTGGACTAAGGACAATTGATGTCAGCAGTTGAATATGCCATTAGATTTGACATGAGTGGAATGCGATGCTCATTTTTGTCATCTGCAGGTCACTGTGACACATGGTCAGGATGACACTAGGTGAGAGAGAGACAAGATAAGCAATTTAGCATCCAGAGGATGCTTTGTGTTCAATCAGACCTCTTTGTTCTGACTTAAATAGAGAGCTTGCTTTTACTCTAAAAAATGCAAAATCAACTAATCATCTGAAAGTGAAATGTCTTTAGAAGTGAAAGCGTTCTTTAATCTGATAATTCTAAAAATGCCAATCACTGATTACTCCATATAGTTTGAAGTATTCTTTGGCTCATGTAACATGAAGTGTTTATTTTGCTATTTTTGTTCAATTTTGTTCACATTTTTATTTTAAGCATCATTCAATGGAGCAATGATTTCAATGACCTCAGCTGTCTACATGGCAGAGAAATTTGTTTCTGCTTTTATCCATGTTGAGTTAGAGTGAGGACAGAATTTCTCTTTGGATCCATGAGAACTTATTTATGTACAGTTGTAGAAGAAGGGCACTATTAACTGCAAAATAAATCCATTAAAGCCCCCAACACAGTGTTCTAGTCATTGTCAGATTTACTACACATTCAGGGTTTTTAAGTTGAATGAGCTTATTTCAAGAGTAAGTCTAAATATTTTTCAGAAAATGAAAGTGATTGTACAGAGACTCTTAACCTGTTTTTCATTATCATTGGTGATTTTGTAGACAGAATCTTATTTAGCATCATTTGAACTAAGACAAGTGGTCAATTTTCTATTGTTTCAAATCACGTTGAAATTATATATATATATACACACACACGTGTGTGCATATATGATAACCTAAATAATATTTTGATGACTATTAATCATTTAAAGATTGGAAGCAGAAAACTCAATTTTATAGATTTATGAATATAGTTCCTACTCAGGTTTAATTCTTATATTTAGATTTATATAATGCTTTTCCTTAAGATTTAAAATCTTTGCAGAATTATTGTCCTTCCTGGTTATTGATTTGTAGACTATTTTATAAAGTATATATTTTGTAAATTATCTATTATCAAAAACAGTATTTGGTAGTATATATATATATATATATATATATATATATCATGTAATTTCAGTTTTTCTATATAATTTTATAAATGCAAAGGGAGGTTGCAAAAAAAGTAAAGATTGGAAGCAATTTCTAATTACTAAGCCTCAGAAGAAATAACATTTAAAAAGCCCAAATTAACTTATTTGGGCTTTTTTATTCTAGTGACCTATGAAATTAGATTATATTAGAATAACAATTTAGCAAATTGCATGCCTCAATTAAGGCTGAGGATATGAGATCAAAAAGTAGAATAAAAATAAAGCATGTTGAGTTATGTGCCAAATTTGGAAAATATTCAGTTTTATATTCTGATCATACCTAATTTTGGCTTCAGGTCTTAGATTGTTTTCCCCTAAATCATTTAAAATCAAAGAATCTGAGAGGGAGCCACATTTATTTAGAGACTTCTGCTTCCAGCTTCCTGATTGATTGGATATTATACAAACAAAACCCTTTTTTATTTGCTATAATTTGATCCTGGGTAAATTTTAGCATGCTTATGTTTAAATGAGTGCCTGAGCTTGTAATGAAGTAAGAAAGTTAAACAGCAGATTAAATAAGAATAGTTTGCTAAAACCAAAGCAGTATGCATTAAGCAATCAAAAGCTAGAGGATGTTCCTAAAAGCAATGCATAATCAGGTATACAGATCTTGAAAACAAATGATATAGTGCACAACATTGTAAATCAACTATATTTCAATAAAAATTAAAAAAAATGTTATAGCATGTAGGAAATGGTACATTATTCTTAGGCCCATTCAACATAGTTTTGAAAGTTTTGGCCACAGCAATCAGAGCAGAAAAAGAAATAAAAGGAATCCAAATTGGAAAAGAAAAGTAAAACTCTCACTGTTTGCAGATGACATGATCCTCTATATAGAAAACCCTAAAGACTCCACCAGAAAATTACTAGAACTAATCAATGAATATAGTAAAGTTGCAGGATATAAAATCAACACACAGAAATCCCTTGCATTCCTATACACTAATAATGAGAAAATAGAGAAATTAAGGAAAGAATTCCATTCACCATTGCAACGAAAAGAATAAAATATTTAGGAATATATCTACCTAAAGAAACTAAAGGCCTATATACAGAAAACTATAAAACACTGGTGAAAGAAATCAAAGAAGACACTAATAGATGGAGAAATATACCATGTTCATGGATTGGAAGAATCAATATAGTGAAAATAAGTATACTACCCAAAGCAATTTATAGATTCAATGCAATCCCTATCAAGCTACCAACGGTATTCTTCACAGAGCTAGAACAAATAATTTCACAGTTTGTATGGAAATACAAAAAACCTCGAATAGCCAAAGCAATCTTGAGAAAGAAAAATGGAACTGGAGGAATCAACCTGCCTGACTTCAGGCTCTACTACAAAGCCACAGTCATCAGGACAGTATGGTACTGGCACAAAAACAGAAATATAGATCAGTGGAACAAAATAGAAAGCCCAGAGATAAATCCACTCATATATGGACACCTTATCTTTGACAAAAGAGGCAGGAATATACAATGGATTAAAGACAATCTCTTTAACAAGTGGTGCTGGGAAAACTGGTCAACCACTTGCAAAAGAATGAAACTAGAACACTTTCTAACGCCATACACAAAAATAAACTCAAAATGGATTAAAGATCTAAACGTAAGACCAGAAACTATAAAACTCCTAGAGGAGAACATAGGCAAAACACTCTCCGACATAAATCACAGCAGGATCCTCTATGACCCACCTCCCAGAATATTGGAAATAAAAGCAAAAATAAACAAATGGGACCTAATTAACCTTAAAAGCTTCTGCACAACAAAGGAAACTATAAGCAAGGTGAAAAGACAGACTTCAGAATAGGAGAAAATAATAGAAAATGAAGCAACTGACAAACAACTAATCTCAAAAATATACAAGCAACTCCTACAGCTCAATTCCAGAAAAATAAATGACCCAATCAAAAAATGGGCCAAAGAACTAAATAGACATTTCTCCAAAGAAGACATACAGATGGATAACAAATATATGAAAAGATGCTCAACATCACTCATTATCAGAGAAATGCAAATCAAAACCACTATGAGGTACCATTTCACACCAGTCAGAATGGCTGCAATCCAAAAGTCTACAAGCAATAAATGCTGGAGAGGGTGTGGAGAGAAGGGAACCCTCTTACACTGTTGGTGGAAATGCAAACTAGTACAGCCTCTATGGAGAACAGTGCGGAGATTCCTTAAAAAAACTGGAAATAGAACTGCCTTATGATCCAGCAATCCCACTGCTGGACATACACACTGAGGAAACCAGAAGGGAAAGAGACACGTGTACCCCAATGTTCATCGCAGCAGTTTATAATAGCCAGGGCATGGAAGCAACCTAGATGTCCATCAGTAGATGAATGGATAAGAAAGCTGTGGTACATATACACAATGGAGTATTACTCAGCCATTAAAAAGAATGCATTTGAGTCAGTTCTAATGAGGTGGATGAAACCGGAGCCTATTATACAGAGTGAAGTAAGCCAGAAGGAAAAACACCAATACAGTATACTAACGCATATATATATGGAATTTAGAAAGATGGTAACAATAACCCTGTATATGAGACAGCAAAAGAGACACTGATGTATAGAACAGTCTTTTGGACTCTGTGGGAAAGGGAGAGGGTGGGATGATTTGGGAGAATGGCATTGAAACATGTATAATATCATATATGAAATGAGTCTCCAGTCCAGGTTCGATGCACGATACTGGATGCTTGGGGCTGGTGCACTGGGACGACCCAGAGGGATGGTATGGGGAGGAAGGTGGGAGG
>NW_011494954.1:3536095-3536967 GCF_000754665.1 Bison bison bison | reverse complement strand
CACATGTATACCTGTGGCGGAATCATTTTGATATATGGCAAAACCAATACAATATTGTAAAGTTAAAAAATAAAATTAAATTAAAAAAAATAAAATTGAAAGAATTTTACATTAAAAAAAAATAGCAATAATTAACAAGTGAAAATCCCTTAACACTTCTTCCCACTGCATCTTGATATCACAGTCACCAAGGAATAGACAACACAAGCAAGCACTGGATGGAAATAACCTTTACTTAACACAGGTAAAAGACAAAGCAAGGTTCAGCTGTGGTCTTCAGTACCCCATAGCCAGCTGTTCTCTCCCTCAGCTGATGCAGGACAATTTGCCTACAAACACCCCTCTCAAGCCACAGTAGAAGCACCTCTTCTTTCCACAGAGGACAGATGTAACAGTGGGGTTGAGCAGGTCCTATAAGATTAACACACTTAAGCAGGACAAAAGAGCCCACATTGACATAAAACAGAGAAATAGTCCCATACAAGGTGCTGAGCCTAGCACAGCCCATGGGGGCTTTTCCTAAGGAAGTATTTTAGGCCCAAGGCCAAGCTTATGTGGCTGAGCAGAATTCAAAAGACTGTGCACATGAGACTGCTTTTCCTATTAAGAACAGAAGAAATATTTAAAACAATAATGATTGAGAATTTCTCCAAATTAACATCAGACACAAAACCACAGACTCAGTAAGACTCAGAGAACACCAAGCAGTCATGATGAATGCCAGAAAAGCTAACCCTAGGTACTCCATTTTCAAACCATGGAAAATCAAAGATAAAGAAAAGCTCCCAATTATACAGTGAAGTAAGCCAGAAAGGAAAACACCAATACAGTATACTAATGCATATATATGGAATTTAGAAAGATGGTAACAA
>NW_011494954.1:3535144-3535995 GCF_000754665.1 Bison bison bison | reverse complement strand
CTGAGGAAACCAGAAGGGAAAGAGACACGTGTACCCCAATGTTCATCGCAGCAGTTTATAATAGCCAGGGCATGGAAGCAACCTAGATGTCCATCAGTAGATGAATGGATAAGAAAGCTGTGGTACATATACACAATGGAGTATTACTCAGCCATTAAAAAGAATGCATTTGAGTCAGTTCTAATGAGGTGGATGAAACCGGAGCCTATTATACAGAGTGAAGTAAGCCAGAAGGAAAAACACCAATACAGTATACTAATGCATATATATGGAATTTAGAAAGATGGTAACAATAACCCTGTATCTGAGACAGCAAAAGAGACACAGATGTATAGAACAGTCTTTTGGACTCTGTGGGAAAGGGAGTGGGGGGATGATTTGGGAGAATGGCATTGAAACATGTATAGTATCATGTAAGAAACGAATCGCCAGTCCAGATTTGATGTAGGATACAGGATGCTTGGGGCTGGTACACTGGGATGACCCAGAGGGATGGTATGGGGAGGGAGGTGGGAAGGGGGTTCAGGATTGGGAACACGTGTACACCCGTGGTGGATTCATGTTGATGTATGGCAAAACCAATACAATATTGTAAAGTAATTAGCCTCTAATTAAAATAAATAAATTAAAAAAAATTTTTTTAAAAAGCTCCGGAAAGAAGTCAGAGGGGAAAACCTTTCCTATAGAAAAGTTGAAATAAGTTGAAAAGTTGAAAGGGTGAAAATAAGAATTACATCTGACTTTTTCTCGGAAATGATGCAAATAAAAAAGGAGGGGAATACATTTGAATCAGTTCTAATGAGGTGGATGAAACTGGAGCCTATTATACAGAGTGAAGCAAGCCAGAAAGA
>NW_011494954.1:3523174-3535044 GCF_000754665.1 Bison bison bison | reverse complement strand
AAGCCAGAAAGGAAAACACCAATACAGTATACTAATGTATATATATGGAATTTAGAAAGATGCTAACAATAACCCTGTGTACGAGACAGCAAAAGAGACACTGATGTATAGAACAGTCTTATGGACTCTGTTGCAGATGGAGAGGGTGAGAAGATTTGGGAGAATGGCATTGAAACATGTATAATATCATGTATGAAACGAGTTGCCAGTCCAGGTTCGATGCACGATACTGGATGCTTGGGGCTGGTGCACTGGGACGACCCAGAGGGATGGTATGGGGAGGGAGGAGGGAGGAGGGCTCAGGATGGGGAACACATGTATACCTGTGGCAGATTCATTTTGATATTTGGCAAAACTAATACAATTTGTAAAGTTTAAAAATAAAATAAAATTTAAAAAAAAGAAAAAAGAAAAAAAAAGTGTTGAGAGAAAATAAAAGCAACAAACGAACCGAGAATTCCATATTCTGTGAAATTATCCTTCAAAAGTGAAGGAGAAAAGACTTTCTCAAATAAAAATTGAGGAAATTTTTTGCTAGTATACATTATAAGAAATGCTAGAAGTTATTTCGGAGAAGGCAATGGCAACCCACTCCAATATTCTTGCCTGGAAAATCCCATGGATGGAGGAGCCTGGTAGGCTGCAGTCCACGGGGTCGCTAAGAGTTGGACTGAGTGACTTCACTTTCACGCATTGGAGACGAAAATGGCAACCCACTCCAGTGTTCTTGCCTGGAGAATCCCAGGGATAGGGGAGCCTGGTGGGCTGCTCTCTATGGGGTTGCACAGAGTTTGACATGACTGAAGCAACTTAGCAGCAGCAGCAGCAGAAATTATTTACAAAGAAGGAAAATGATATAGGTTAGAAATTTACAACAATATAAAGAGAGGAAAGGCAAAGGAGTAGGCATAAATAAGAAAAAATCTACTGTTTTTCTTATCCTTAGTTGATCTAAAAGGTAAAAAATTTATTCAAAGTAATAATAACAATGTATTATATATACATGTAACTCTTCTCAAGGTGTTAAGTTAGGCCTGTTCCTTAAGCAGCACAAAACTGCTTTGCTTAGAAGGCATTGTCCAGTCTCCATCTACAGTGATTTTGGACATCCATGAAATTAAAAGACTCTTTCTCCTTGGAAGAGAAGCTATGACCAACCTAAACAGCATATTAAAAAGCAGAGATATTACTTTGCTGACAAAGGCCCATCTAGTCAAAGCTATGGTTTTTCCAGTAGTCATATATGGATGTGAGAGTTGGACCATAGAGAAAGCTGAGCACTGAAGAACTGATGATGGTTTTGAACTGTGGTGTTGGAGAAGACTCTTGAGAGTCCCTTGGACTGCAAGGAGCTCAAACCTGTCAATGGTTAAGGAAATCAGTCCTGAGTATTCATTGGAAGGACTGATGCTGAAGCTGAAGCTCTAATACTTTGGTCACATGATTCAAAGAACTGACTCATTGGAAAAGACCTGATGCTGGGAAAGACTGAAGTCAGGAGAAGGGGACAACAGAGGATGAGATGGTTGGATGGCATCACTGACTCAATGGACATGAGTTTGGGTAAACTCCGGGAATTAGTGATGGACAGGGAGGCCTGGTGTGCTGCAGTCCATGGGGTGGCAAAGAGTCGGAAATGACTGAGTGACTGAACTGAACTGAACTTCCAGACCTTCCAGAACTGGAGATGGAAAGATACCTGAATAAAATCATGGTTGTTTTTTTTTTAAAAAAAGAAGGCATTGTCCAGATTGGAGTCATTCAAAAAGTCATAGCATCCTTTCCAGGAAATTTCTGTGGTTAACAATTTAAGCAGAACTTTCAGATTCATGTTGGATCCTCACATCAAGGAAATTGGATAGTTCATGGCCTGAATTTTCCTTGTTTTATAAAAGAAGACATTGAAAGAAGACCATTGCCCATTGATTTGGGCAAAGTCATAGAGCCTTATTTATTGAACTTGAATGAAAGCAATATCTAGGCAACAACTGTGTCTTATTTATCTTGATCACCCCAGTGCCTAGTAAGTTCCTGGCACATGGTAGATATGCAATTAGTGTAAATGAATTAGTAAATAATCAAATGAATTAAAAATTAACACCTGGATTTATAGCCCTTTGGTCATTCCATTTTATTGAAAGACTTTTATTTATTTATTTTTTTAAATTTTATTTTATTTTTTAACTTTACAATATTGTATTGGTTTTGCCATATATCGAAATGAATCTGCCACAGGTATACACGTGTTCCCCATCCTGAACCCTCCTCCCTCCTCCCTCCCCATACCATCCCTCTGGGTCGTCCCAGTGCACCAGCCCCAATCATCCAGTATTGTGCATCGAACCTGGACTGGCGACTTGTTTCATATATGATATTATACATATTTCAATGCCATTCTCCCCAATCATCCCACCCTCTCCCTCTCCCACAGAGTCCAAAAGACCGTTCTATACATCAGTGTCTCTTTTGCTGTCTCGTATACAGGGTTATTTTTACCATCTTTCTAAATTCCATATATATGCGTTAGTATACTGCATTGAGAGACTTTTAAACTGAAAAATTTTTGAAACTTTATGTCTCTGCCATGAGCATTTATTACCATTATTCTAAAACGTTATCGCTCAGGATGCACAGTGCAGGAAAACACCTGCATCAAGTTTAAAATTGCTTTGTAGCTGAATATTGTGCATAGATTTCATGCCCTTATCTTATTTTGTTATTTCATGAAAAAAATGCACATTCTCAATAAACATTTCTATTTCCTTGACTTAAACTAGTATCAATTTTAACTTCATCACCTTCTTTTGCTAAATATTCACTTGTTGACTCATTTAAGCTTATGTCTAGACATTACACAGATGCAATACTGATATCTTACTTCGATTAAATGGACAAAGAAATATATATTTATTAGTAGGTTAATAATGATTACTCTTCCGGAGAAGGCAATGGCACCCCACTCCAGTGTTCTTGCCTGGAGAATCCCAGGGATGGGAGAGCCTGGTGGGCTGCCCTCTATGGGGTCACACAGAGTCGGACACGACTGAAGTGACTTAGCAGCAGCAGCAGCATGATTACTCTTCATTTTAAATTTCAACAAAGGTGTAGAAAGTAGTACTAAGCAAATGTATTGTATGAGTTATACAAATTTCCATGGGTTTGTGATAAACTGAGTTCTTCAGATTTAAGATCTATTTTATTCTGAGTCATTTACAACTTAACACTGGCTCTGCTGCCAATCAAAATGACAACTGCAAATTCATTCATGAACTTGATCTGAGAAGAGAAATCCCTACAGATGATTTTAAGTAAAGGGAAAGTAGAGGAGAAAATTACATCTGTAGAAACTAGGTGTTATTGTCCATTATGGTTGCTAAAATTACTAGCAGTTCGTCAGAGAAGTGAGTGAAATGGATCCCAAGAACTGGCTCATAATTTGGAAGCTGAGATTAGAAAGAGAAAGCTTAAGATCCATATGACAAATATGTGTGAGCTAGAGTGGCACAGTTTCTCATCTAGAAACAAACAAAAAACACCTGAAAAGAAATCTTAATAGAAAACCTTGAACTTTTGGGAAATTGGCCTGTCAAACTTCATATATGATTTAAGGTAGGAGTTTTTTGATTGCTTCAGGGAGTATAAGGGCTATTGGGTTTAACTAATGAGATTTCATGGAAATAGATGAATTCAAAGGAGAATAATTGCTCTAATATTTTTACCCTTTTCAGCGCTTAAAATCAAGGAAATTACCTATCCATATATACAAGTTCCTCAGTGTGATCCTTTTAAAAATTTAGGGCAGGCATGCAGGATCTTTGATCTTCCTTGCAGTATGTGAATTCCTACTTATGGCATGTGGGATCCAGTTCCCTGATCAGGGGCCCAACTCATACCACCTGCACTGGGGGTTTAGACTCCCAGACACTGGACCACCAGGAAACTCTCTAATAGTAGTAGTTCTGAGGTTGCTAGATCATATATCACTGAATTGTAGGTTTAAATTTTAACATTTAATACATACAAAATAATAGGATTATATATCAGATACATATTTGGGCTTCCCAGGTGACTCAAAAGAATCAAGAATCCACCTGTCAATGCAGGAGATGCAGAAGATGCAGATTTGATTCTTGGGTTGGGAAGATCCCATGGGGTAGGAAATGGTAACCCCCTCCATTATCCTTGCCTGGAAAATTCCATGGACAGAGGAGCCTGGTATGCTGCAGTCCCTGGGGTTGCAAAGAGTTGGACATGACTGAGCAACTGAGCATGCCCCCTTGTACTTACCACCCTGTTCAAGAAAAGACTTGCCAGTACTGTTAAATCTCTTTAACAAATTTTTCCTCTACACAACCTATCTCTCCTCTAGAAGTCCTCATTATCCTAACGTTGTTATTTAGCACTATAACAAATTTCTTTGTGGTTTTCTAAATATGTATGTAACCCTAAGTAATACATAGTGTTATTTTGAATACTTAAATCTTAATTGGTTTCAATATGCAGCTTCATTTTTTTTTTCTATTCAGCATTGTTTGTAAGATTTATCCATATGCATTCCCTCCCCTATGGTATGAAAATACCATCTATTTACCTATTCCCCTGCTATAGACATTTAAATGGTTTTGCTTTCTTTCTTTCCTGCCTTTCTTCCTTCTTTCCTTCCTTTCCTCCATCACTGCCTTCTTCCCTCCCTCCATCCCTGTTTCCTTCCTTTCTTCTTTCCTTCTTTCATGGTGCTATTTTACACATTCTCCCAAGTGATGGCACCAATCCCCAATTCCACAGCAGTGTGTGAACATTCCTGATGCCTCCCTACTTTTCTACTCTTTGAAATATGACAGCTTAATATAGCAGTTTAAAAGATTTTTGCCAATTTGATTATTATGAAGTGGCATTTCACTGCGATCCTATTTTTTCTATTTTTTGTTAGTTATGTGAAGCATCATTTCCTGTGCTTATTGACCTCTCTTTGTGAACTGTTAATGCAGTGTTTTTGTTGTTTTACTGTTGTTAAAAGTTTAAAAATATGTTTTTAAACGTATGTACTGTATATTGTACATAAGTATGAAAAAGTGAAATTGTCCATCTCCTTTGACCTCAAGAGCTGTAGCCCACCAGGCTCCTCTGTCCATGGAATTCTTTAAGCAAGAATATTGGAATAGGTAGCTATTCTCTTCACCAGGGGCTCTTCCTGACCCAGGGATCGAGCCCAGGTCTCTTGCATTTCAAGCAGATTGTTAATTGTCTGAGCCACCAGGAAGCCCGTTCATAAGTTTACATGAATATAAAAATAAATAAAGTTTTTTTCCAATTTTCGGGCTCTTTTCCCACTTTTGTGATTTTTTTAATGAAAATAACTTTAAGTTTTAATGCAATCAACATACAGGTGAACACATCACCCCTTCTCATCTCTTTTACTCTCCACATCCTAGGGAGATTTACAGTCTGTTCAAACTATAGAATCCTTACTGTGTCTCCTCCTTATGCCTTTCCTATAGCCTTCATTGTCTTGCCCTTTAGAGTACAGATCTGAAAAATCTGAACCCTAAATGAATTCAATTTTCTTTGTACTCAGCATTTACACTGGGACTCCTAACACAGTGGAGAAAAAAATCCCACAGCAATGATGCTTCACTTATTAGAACTCAGAGTCCTTTCCTTCTTTTGCTCTCCAAGGTAACTATTTCCTGCTGCTTCTTAAATTTAAAACTCTCTTATCCATCTTCACTTTCAGCCTATAGCCCTGCTTATTTCGCTAAGAAAAGAGAAACAGTTGAAATAAAGATGCCACATCTTTCCTCCTTCCCAGTACCCAGTGAACTTAAACAGTGTCCAGAGAGCCTTCTTCCCTCCTATAACTATACTGCACTCCTATCTAAAGCTAAACCCTCTATGGGGTTCCCTCCCATCTCATCTGCTTGATTATATTCAAGCATTTCTCCCTTTTTCTATCTATGCATGTTTCCCCTTTCTATTGGACCATTACTATCATTATACACACAAGTAATAAGTTTTAGAAAGAAATTTCTCCAGATTCCACTTCCTCTTCAGCTAGCACCCATTTAGCACTCCATTTCTTATCTCCCTCTTCTGACTTAACACTCAGAAAAGTTGTATACAGTTGCTTCTCTGAGTCTCTGTTTTTATTCTCCTCTTTTTAGGTTTTTATGTTAAAAATTCAAACATATACAAATATAGAGAGAATAGGATAATGAAATTCTATATTCTTACTAAGATTTAACAATTATTTATCTTACTATCTTTATCTACTTGTTTTTCTTCTTCCACCCTTTCTTTCTTTTTCTCTCTCCCCCATTCCCTTTCTTTCTAAGCTAAAGTACATAAAAATTTCAGACACCATATTATTTTTCTTAGCCTTTGACTGCGTGGATCACAACAAACTGGAATATTATTAATGAGATGAGAATACCAGACCACATTACCTGCCTCTTGAGAAACCTGTATGCAAGACAAGAAGCAACAATTAGAACTGGACATGGAATGATGGACTGGTTCAGAATTGGGAAAGGAGTACGTCAAGGCTGTATATTGTCACCCTGCTTACTTATATGCAGAGAACATCATGCAAAATACTGGGCTGGATGAATTACAAGCTGTAATCAAGATTGCCAGGAGAAATATCAGCACTTTAATAGCAGAAAGCAAAGAGGAACTAAAGAGCCTCTTGATGAAGGTAAAAGAGGAGAGTGAAAAAGCTGGCTTAAAACTCAACATTCAGAAAACTAAGGTCATGCATCCAATCCTATCACTTCATGACAAATAGGTGGGAAAAATTTGGAAACAGCATCAGATTTCATTTTCTTGGCCTCCAAAATCACTATAGACAGTGACAGCAGCCATGAAATTAAAAGATGCTTGCTCCTTGGAAGAAAAACTATGACAAACTTAGTATACTAAAAAGCAGAGACATCTCTTTGTTGACAAAGATCCCTATAGTCAAAGCTATGGTTTATCCAGTAGTCATGAATGGATATGAGAGTTGGACCATGAAGAAGGCTGAGCACCAACAAATTGATGATTTTGAACTGTGGTGCTGGAGAAGACTCTTGAGAGTCCCTTGGACAGCAAGGAGATCAAACCAGTTAATCCTAATGGAAACAAAACCCTGAATCTTATTGAAAGGATTGATACTGAAGCTGAAGCTCCAGTACTTTGGTCACTTGATGTGAAGAGCTGACTAATTGGAAAAGATTCTGATAATGGGAAAGATTGAGGGCATGAGGAGAAGGGGGCAACAGAGGATGAGATGGTTGGATGGCATCACCAACTCAAAGGATATGAGTTTGAGCAAACTCTGGGAGATAGTGTAGGACAGGGAAGCCTGGCATGCTGCAGTCCATGGGGTTACAAACAATTGGACATGACTGAGTGACTGAACAACAGCAACAGTCAATCTTTTGCTTCCGTACTTAATCATGTCAGCTATTGTCAAAGTCAACTATGACCTCTACATGGCTAAGTCCAATGGTCAGTTCTAACTTCCTCTCATATTTGGCTCGTCAGCACCATTTCATAAACTTAATCACCTGCCTCAATGAGACATTTCTTTCACTTGCCTTCCAGTGTATCCTGCTGCTTTGGTTTCTCTCCTATTACCCTGAACACTCTTCAGTTTCATTTGCTGGTCTCTGCCACTCCAGTACTCTTGCCTGGAAAATCCCATGGATGGAGGAGCCTGGTAGGCTGCAGTCCATGGGTTCGCGAATAGTTGGACATGACTGACTGAGCAACTTCCCTTTCACTTTTCACTTTCATGCATTGGAGAAGGAAATGGCAACCCACTCCAGTGTTCTTGCCTGGAGAATCCCAGGGACGGGGGAGCCTGGTGGGCTGCCGTCTAGGTGTCACACAGAGTCGGACATGACTGAAGTGACTTAGTAGTAGTAGTAGTAGTAGTATCTATAAATGGTAGAGGCCTTGAGATTTAGCTTCTCAAAGTTTTTTTTTTTTTTAACTCATTCCTGGGTAATCTAATCCAATATTCTGAGTTTAAGTGCTGTCTAAATATCTAAAGATTTTCAAAGTTACATATCCAAGTGAGTTCTCTTCTAAGCTTAAAATATATATATTCAGCTACTTTCTTGTCAGTATCACTAAGGTGTTTAATAGGCATGTCGACTTTAAAGTCCCAAACTGGGCTTAGAATCTTTTCATCTCTCTTAGCAAATCTCATCCTCTAAAATGGATCACTATAGCTGATAAAGTGATCCTAGAATATAGGAGAAAGTGTATTAATATATTCTCTACACATAATCTTTAAACTGCATCACATTACTCCTTAGCTCTACATGTTTTTTTATTCCCATCAGGGTAAAAGTCAAAGTCTTAAAAAGTTTGTAAGTAAGGCAAATATGTTTATCTTGGAAACCAGAACACTTTGAGGAGTAAAAGAGGACATTAAAACCCATTAAGGTAATATTTTAAAATACTTGCTTATGAATGGACAAATTGAATTAATTTTATTTGTAGACATAAGATAATCATATTTAAGAATTATTTCAAAGACATTTTTTCTCCCCAAACAATCAGTGTTAAAGCAACATTTAAACGCTAAATATCTCACTTAAAAATTATTAACATAACCTGAAAAATTATTCTTGGTACATCTTTGCATACTTTAGTTGTGGCTTAGTCATAATTATCTCTAATACTATGTCACTGGTACCTCCTTAAGTATATATTATAACATGAGTTTATTAGTTTCATTAAATTTTTTTCAAATAGCCTTCAAATTTGCATTATATGGCTAATTTGAAAGTGATGAATCTTTCAATGTGTTCTTGTTTGCAAGCTGTCAATAATTTCAATTTGCTAAAACTTCAGATATGAAATTTGGAAGGAAGTCCATTTGTTGAATAAGTTAACTATTTCTAGTTCTTGTTTTGAAAAAAAAAATCAACATTTAGAGGATTATTTAAACAAATACCAATTATAGGACATTTAGCTTGATTGACAAAGCAGTTGTTCAAAGAGCCAAACACTTTCAAAGTATTGTTGATGTGGGCAGCAAAAGAATAAGTTGCTCTCAGATAGAAATGTATTTGTTTGAAGATTTAAATTCTTTATTTTTAATTTACATTTATTTATTTTTGACTTTTTATTTTGTATTGGGGTTTAGCCAACCAGGTGGCACTAAAGCTGCCTGCCAATGGAGGAAAGCTAATAGACATGGGTTTGATCTCTGGGTCGGGAAGATCCCCTGCAGGAGGAAATGTCACCCGACTCCAGTATTCTTGCTTGAAAAATCCCATGGACAGAGAATCCTGGTAAGCTACAGTCCAGGGGGTTGTCAGGCACAACCTAGCAACTAGGCACACACACACACACACACACACACACGTAGCCTAAAGAGAACTAATTTCAGAGTTAATTTAGAATCTAGTACATGCAAACCTCAGTCTATTCTGACTCTTGATCAAGAGTATTCCACTCTATGCAGTGGAAACTGCTTCTCAATTTTACCATGCAAGCTATTCAAAGAAGGCTATTGCCTAAAATCATCTACTAATGGACCTATGGCCTTGGCCTTGCCTATCTAGTATAGTTCACTATTACATTTTGCTTTAAGATTTTCTTGGTCTGACCCCATAGACTGTAGCCCACCATACTCCTCTGTTCATGGGATTTCCCAGGCAAGAATAACTGGAATGGGTTGCCATTTCTTTCTCCGGGGGGTCTTCCCAACCCAGGGATCAAACCTAGGTCTCCCGCATTGCAGGCAGATTCTTTAGCATCTGAACCACCAGGGAAGCCCACTAAAGAGTGTAATTTCAGGTCCAGGTAGCTTTGCTGTGGTTAGTCTCTGATTGGACATAAGTGAGGAGAGCACATCTTTCTCTTTGATCTATGAGTCCTTCGAGACAGCAGATTTTACTTCTGGGAGAATTGCTGGCACTTTTAGATGGGCTAGAAAAGATTCTAAATATCTGGTTCTACTGTTAGCTACGACAGTCCCTGGGGGTATCAACAGCAGGCTATCAGTCTGGAGGAAATTGAACCACCTGGGGGAGGGGAGGTTGCCATCAATTGTGGAGTTCAGCCTTGAGTGATGACATTTGGCAACAGGGGAGTTCTGAAAAGGGCTTATTTATGCACAGAGTGTAAGCAGCTCTGAGGATTTGTGTAAATATTTATATGGAGAGTGAATTCTGGGGAAATGGAAATTATCACAAATAAAGGGATAGTGACTTCAATATAATATAAGCTAAGTGTAACTATACATAGCCTCTTACTTTTGCCATCGGGTCAGTGAGACGTGAGGAGGTTCTCAGTGACAGAGTAGCCATACTAAGGCAGGGCCAAGGTGGTTAAGAGCTCAGAAGTTGGAAACAGGCTCATTGTGTTTTGATCCTGTCTGTGTTACATACTAGTTTTGTCTTTGTTAGTTTGGAAATGTAAATTAACCTCTTTATACCTCACTTTTCTTTTCTGCCAAACGTAGTGCCTTCCTCATTAGGGGGCTTCCCAGGTGGGGCAGTGGTAAATGAATCCACCTGCCAAAAATGCAGGAGGTGCAAGAGACTCGGGTTTGATCCCTGGGTCAGGAAGATCCCTGGAGAAGGGAACGGCAACCCGCTCAAGTATTCTTGCCTGGAAAATTCCATGGACAGAGGAGTCTGATGGGCTACTGTCCATGGGGTTGCAAATAAGTCAGATATGCCTGAGAGCACACACGGCAATGGCAATAGCCCTCTTTAGATTGTTTTGAGTTTCAGGGTCCCACATTATTTCTTATGCGTTTAACACACAGTGCCTGGCCCGCGCGGTGTATGTGCGGTTAGATAAGAGTCAAGCAAGGAAATGGAAGAGAACAAGGAGAGTTATATTTATGTTTCTAAGAATAGCAGTGTGCCGTGCTGAATTTGTTAGCATTTCATGGGCACTGTGCATCTCCTCAGTGAACATGACTGAACACCTCCTGTGGATCAGATAATTGCTTAATTGTGGCCCTCAGGCAATAAGCTCTACCGATGAGTGAGCCAAGCAAAGAGGGGCACTGGATATCTATGGTCTTCCATTAATCAGAACAATTGCCACCAGACCTCTGGCCTGCCTGAATATTTATCCATCAAGGTAAAAACATGCAGTTATCTGGTCTAAGGATGATCCTGAGTATGCTTAGGGCATTGCTAGATATTGAGACACAAGTAGCCTGGTGGGCTGCTGTCTATGGGGTCGCAAAGAGTCGGACACGACTGAAGCGACTTAGCAGAAACAGCAGCAGAGAAATTAGAAATTGGATATGGTGTCAGACAGAAGAAATGCCTGTATTATAGGATCATTGCGAGTATTAAATAAAAAAACACGTGAACAAAGCCTAATAGATAGGCGCACTGTGGGCTCCTGTTTTTCAGAAGTTGCATTTCTCAAATAATTCTTGCTGGTTCTCCAAAAACCTCAGTATCAATCAAATACACAGTGTCACTGACAAGAAAGTGCTTTGGGGATGCACAAAAGCATAATGGCTTGACATTCAGGCTCTGGAGACATATTCCTACATTCAGATCCCAGCTCCTCCACTTACTAGCTGTGTGACTGAGGGCAGAGTCTGTGCTCCAAGTCCATATCTGTAAGTGGGAACAATGACAGCATCCACAGCATCACTATGAAGACTAAATGTACTAAGACATGGGCAAGCCCTGTCACTAATATAATAAGAGTGCAACAAATACCAGGAAAAAATAAAACAGGATCAGGAAAAATTCCACAGAAAGAATAAGAGCATGAGGAATTCAGATTTCTTTTTCTGTATGCTGCTGCTGCTGCTGCTGCTGCTGCTAAGTCGCGTCAGTCGTGTCCGACTCTGTGCGACCCCAGAGACGGCAGCCCACCAGGCTCCCCCGTCCCTG
>NW_011494954.1:3509598-3523074 GCF_000754665.1 Bison bison bison | reverse complement strand
CTGGAGTGGGTTGCCATTTCCTTCTCCAATGCATGAAAGTGAAAAGTGAAAGTGAAGTCGCTCAGTTATATCCGACTCTGTGCAACCCCATGGACTGCAGCCTACCAGGCTCCCCCGTCCCTGGGATTCTCCAGGCAAGAACACTGGAGTGGGTTTCCATTTCCTTCTCCAATGCATGAAAGTGAAAATTGAAAGTGAAGTCGCTCAGTCGTGTCCGATCTTAGCGACCCCATGGACTGCAGCCTACCAGGTTCCACCATCCACGGGATTTTCCAGGCAAGAGTACTGGAGTGGGGTGCCATTGCCTTCTCCCTTTTTCTGTATAAGCATTATTAAAAGAGTATTTTTTAAAATTGATCCTCATTACCAATGGTTACAGTGTGGCCAGGTGCAGGAAAAGGCTAGAGTAAGGAATGTGATGGCAGCAGTTAAGTTAAAGCAGGAAATTCCTGTAGAATTATCTAAATATATGAGATTCTGAGTTTAGGGTTGCAAGCGCATTTAAAGCTCTCCAGTTGGTGGGTTTGAAATGCAGTCTTACCAAGACCCATGATTTCTTATTTGATCTGCTGGCCTGCCTTGGTCTTCAATCTCATTTCCCGTTCCCTCCATCCTCACCCCTCACCACACTCTTACCTTCTCTTTTCCTCAAATATCTCACATTCTCAACTCATTCCAGCCCACAACTTTTGTATTTGAAGTCACTTCTGCCTAAAGTGCTCGGCACCTAGGCTCTCATGCCTGCTTCAGTGCGTCACTCAGGTCAGCATTCTCTGACCACTGATTTGAAAGTCCCCAGCAGATTCTAGCCACTTTTCATCTCCTCACCTATTTTCTTCATTGTACTTATCAGTGTGTAAAATTGCACTGTGCACTTGCTTCTTTGTGTATTGGCGACATAGACTCAGACATTATATTTTTCTGTTCCTAGAACAGTGCATGGCATACAGTAGGAGATCAATTACTATTTGTTATGGATGAAAAATATCCTGGCTGCTCAGCAGAAGGGGGCAAAAATTTACAGGAAGAGTATCTTTAGAGCCTGTGGCTGAACGGGCTGACAAAGTCAGGGACAGACATTTTCAGGTATTCTCACTTCCATAGATGTTTCCTGTCTATTCATGAGGTTGTTTTGGTTCATCTTAAAAAGTGCATGCAACCCATATTCCTTCAGGTGTAGTTTGGACTTGGCAGGTTTATTATTTCTATCTTTTCTCTGCTTTCCATTCTTATTTTAAAATTCAAGACTAAAGCAACATTAATTAAATAGGTGAATGACAAAAAATAAGAATTTGGAACCTGTATGAGTTTTATGGATTTTTAGCATTTTGTTAATGTAGTATTTCAAATTCATGGATAGTAGATTGGCCTATTCAACAAATGATGCTGAGAAAACTAGTTAGCCTTTGGGGGGAAAATGTAATGAAAATCCATACCTCACTGAAATCAATTTCAGATAGAGCAATGCGTGTAATATTAAAAAGTAAAATTTTGACAACAGTTGAAGAAAATAGAAGTGACTATTTCAGAATCTTTGATAAGGGACAACTTTTCTATGCATGCCATAAAGCCAGAAACCATACAGGACATGGTTGACCTACAAAACAAAACTTTTATAAGGAGCAATAAGTCCCCAAAACAAAACTAAGAGACTTTTGACAAACTGGAAACATCTACAAAACAATTTTACTGTATTTAGAGCTCTATTTACACACACACACACACGCATGCACACACATGCACACACACATCACTTACAGTTTGGTAAGAGGACACCTGACCTTCCTAAGGCAGATGTCACTAGCGGCCCATCCATCAGTCGTCGTCCTTCCTTCTCATTCCCTCTATGCCAGTGTAGTCAAGTTCCCACCATAGAGGCGGAAATGTTCCCCAAACCATTCTTAGAAGCATCCCTACAGCAAGACCAAGAGAATGTGACTCAGGTTTGGTCCATGGGATTTGAATTGATATTGCAGCCATGAAATTAAAAGACACTTACTCCTTGGAAGGAAAGTTATGACCAACCTAGATAGCATATTCAAAAGCAGAGACATTACTTTGCCAACAAAGGTTCGTCTAGTCAAGGCTATGGTTTTTCCTGTGGTCATGTATGGATGTGAGAGTTGGACTGTGAAGAAGGCTGAGTGCCGAAGAATTGTCGCTTTTGAACTGTGGTGTTGGAGAAGACTCTTGAGAGTCCCTTGGACTGCAAGGAGATCCAACCAGTCCATTCTGAAGGAGATCAGCCCTGGGATTTCTTTGGAAGGAATGATGCTAAAGCTGAAACTCCAGTACTTTGGCCACCTCATGGGAAGAGTTGACTCATTGGAAAAGACTCTGATGCTGGGAGGGTTTGGGGGCAGGAGGAGAAGGGGACGACAGAGGATGAGATGGCTGGATGGCATCACTGACTCGATGGACGTGAGTCTGAGTGAACTCCGGGAGTTGGTGATGGACAGGGAGGCCTGGCGTGCTGCGATTCATGGGATCACAAAGAGTCGGACACGACTGAGTGATTGATCTGATCTGATCTGATCTGAACTTTCTAAGATTTGCTTTTTCCTGGAAGAGGGTCAGAATAAGAAACACCCCTTTCATTTTTAGCTAAACATTGTCATGTCTGCCTAGGAGCAGGATTTTGCTACATATGAGGGGTAAGCCAAAAGTTTCAAATCTGAAGACTAAGTTCAAATGCTAAGAAATTCAACTTCATATTTTGTTTTTGTTTTGATTGGAAGATAATTGCATTATAATATTGTGCTAGTTTCTGCCATATATCAGCATGAATCAGTCACAGGTGTACATATGGCCCCTCCTTCCTGAATCTCCCTCCCATCTCCCATCCCATCTCACCCTTCTGGGTTGTCACAGAGCACTGGGTTGAGCCTTCTGTTTCACAGGACAAATTCCCACTTGCTGTCTATATTACATATGGTAATGTATACATTTCCATGCTATTCTCCCAATTCATCCCACCCTCTCCTTCCCTCATTCTGTCCATGAGCCTGTTCTCTATATCTGTATCTCCATTTTGAAAAGTCATTAAGCGTGTCAAAAGCTGAACATGATTTCATAATTTATCATTCTCTTAAATGTCCACATCACCTTTCTTCTCTAATCTAGAAGCCTAGGCAAATACACCCCTGAAGAAGGGCATAGCAACCCACTCCAGTATTCTTGCTGGAGAATCCCTTGGACAGAGGAGCCTGTTGGGCTACAATCCATGGGGTCACAAAGAGTCGGACATGGCTGAGTGACTAATACACACACACACACACAGGCAAATACATCTACCAATAATCACATGAATCTGCCAAATATTTGAATTAACTATCATTCTGAAAGCATAGTGACTGAATTGTCTGTCTGTGGGTCTATACATTGTGTAGAGTTGACAGTCATAGCGTTTTCTAACAGTCAAACCACATGATATGCAGTATTCCAGGCATCTGAGACTCTTGTTAGCCAGTTGTTGTTGCTTAGATGCCAAGTTTTGTCCAACTCTTCACCATTGCATGGACTGCAGCATGCCAGGCTTCTCTGTCCCTCACCATCTCCTGGAGTCTGCCCAAGTTCATGTCCATTGAATCAGTAATGCCATCTATCCATCTCATCCTTTGTTCCCCTCTTCTCCTTCTGCCTTCAATCTTTCCAAGCATCAAGGTCTTTTCCAATGAGTCAGCTGTTCACATCAGGTGGCCAAAGTATTGGAGCTTTAGCTTCAGCGTCAGTCCTTCCAAAGAGTACTCAGGGTTGTTTTCCTTTAGGATTGACTGGTTTGATCTCTCTGCTTTCCAAGGGGCTCTCAAGAGTCTTCTCCAGAACTACAGTTTGAAAGCATCAAAGAAGAATTGATGTTTTCCTATTAGCCAAGGCAGATGATAAAATAACATTATTTTTCTTCAACAAGATTGCTGTATCTAACTGCACATTTCTGATCTCTGTTTTCATCAGGTAAAGATCCCAGCCCACTGTTTCTCTGGTCAATTTGTTCTCTGATATTCCATGTTCTTTGTAATACTCTACACTACTTTGCCTTTGGGCTGTGGTTTTGTACCTTCTAAACCATCCACATCCTCTGGAGTTCTCTCCCATAATTGGCAAACTCTATTGTATCCTCCTCTGTCCATGGGATTATCTGAGCAAGAATATTAGAGTGGGTTGCCATGCCCTCCTCCAGAGGATCTTCCTGACTCAGGTATCAAACCTGCATTTCATATGTCTCCTGCATTGGCAGATGGGTTCTTTACCACTAGCGCCTACAGTCCATAGGGTCACAAAGAGTTGGACATGACTGAAGTGACATGTAGGTATGCAAGCACTGTATCCTCAATGGACATCTTGATGTTCACTCCAATGGCAAATCTTAACAGAGAACTGCCTCCCTGCAGACATCACTTCTGCCCTTTGCTGTTTACTCTTCATCCTCCAAAGTAATTCATGACCAAGAATTAGGCTTTGATGTCCCTTTTGATCTCCATTATTACCTCCTGCCCATTACTCTGCTAGTCTCTTGTAATAAATTCTTTTTCCTCAAGTCAATGATTGAAAGCTGTTGCCCAATTTATGGTTGTCACTTTGTATATTTTTCACTGCTCACAAGATGAACCCTTCAGTGTCCTGGCTTCTCAGTGCTTTGATCTTTTTAACTCCAGTGACTTTTTCTTGTACTTCACTTTAACAATCTACTCCTGTGATTGCCCCTGTGATGATCATGCCATCATCTCTGATATCTTTTCCTCTAAAATAAGTAATCTAAACCTTGCATTTTTTGTTATGTCATTTTATGTGTGTGTGCTCAGTCACCCAGTCGTGCCCAACTCTTTGTGACCTCATGGACTGCAGCCTGCCAGGCTCCTCTGTCTGTGGAATTTTCCAGGCATGAATACTGGATTGGGTTGCCATTTCCTATTCCAGGGGATAATTGCCGTCTCTTGCATCTCCTGCTTTGGCAGGTGGATTCTTTATCACTGCGCCACCTCAGAGCTCATGTGCTCATATATGTTCAGCTTACTTATTCCACAGTTCTTTCTCGCTATTCAGTACACTGTCTATATCACTTATTCATTCTTACCCATTCATTACTTTCTTTGTCAGATACGTTTCATACCTGTCATCCAGTTTAAATTTTATGATCCATCATTTCAACAACATCTTAAACTTCTTTTTATGTTTTATCCTTATCGCATTTACCTGGAAATGTCCCCAATTCATATCAGCTTGACGGTCTAAATTTTTCCTGTTCTCACCGCATTAGCCATTACCTGCTTCGAGCTTCATGCCCTCTCCCACTTACCATCCTAAAAGTTTATTATCTAAATTTCTCAACATAATTCGGAGAAGGCAATGGCACCCCACTCCAGTACTCTTGCCTGGAAAATCCCATGGACGGGGGAGCCTGGAAGGCTGCAGTCCATGGGGTCGCTAAGAGTCGGGCATGACTGAGCGACTTCACTTTCACTTTTCACTTTCATGCATTGGAGAAGGAAATGGCAACCCACTCCAGTGTTCTTGCCTGGAGAATCCCAGGGACGGGGGAGCCTAGTCGGCTGCCATCTATGGGGTCACACAGAGTCGGACACGACTGAAGCGACTTAGCAGCAGCAACATAATTGCCTAAATTTTCCCATTTCCTTCCCTCTAATTTACTCACTTATTTAGTCCTGTCAGCATTTTTACCTCATCCTTCCACCAAAACAATACATGTTAAGTCTATAAATATCCTAATCTTTCTAAAATTTTTAGGCAATTATCAGTAATTTACTTGAACTTCGTTAGGACTCACCCTTCCTGAAATAACTCTCTCTCTCTCTCTCTTTTTTTTTTTTTTTGCTTCCATGTCATAATGTGCTTTACTTCATTCTTCTCAGGTCATGCATCCTGTTTCTTTTAGGAGATTCCTTCTTCTCTACTTACCCAAGGAACACCGACACTGCCAGGGTCAGTATTAAGTAAACTCCGCTAATATTACACTATACATCAAAGCCTATATTATTAAAAACAATGGATTAAATTTTTCTCAATATATGAATAATTCTGAAATATATGTCTCTAGATTTAGCTACCTCCCACAGTGTCATGGTCCAGTTACGGGTTGGAAAAGATTTTCCAGACATGAGACAGAATGAGAGGGAAATAAAGTTTATTAGAATGGGAGATGCTGTTAGAATAGTGGGCAAGCTCAAGAGAGAACTGACATTGAACAGGGGTCCTTAGTCCACTTTTATACCCAGGGTGAAGGAGTGGGATAGGGTCTTGTGGGTCATTTGTGATTGGATGAGGCATGTATACTAGGTGGGGGAAGAGTAGGGCAAACACCTTCTCCTTATGGGGGTAGGAGGGGAGACAGGTTATACCATTCCATTAATAGTTACAACATGGGGGAGGGAAGGGCAATAAGGGTCTGGATTTTCCGTTCCTGCATTCCAAGACCCTCCTTAGTTTTATCTGCTCTTTCATTCCTGGGTCCCCACACATAGTTGCTTACAAGTATATGCAGATGCTAGTTAATAGTGTCTTTCAGATATAGTAAAAGCACATTAAAAGAAATATGGCTGAATGTAAACAAATGACTTCTACCTATCTCCCCAGAAAAACAACCAAAAATATGTGTAACACAGGTCTTCTTCCAGTGACCCAACCCCTCTGTTTAGTTGTATGCATTAGAAATGCTCCAAGTCTTGTACATAATCAAATCCTATCAATTTCAGTTTCCACAAATCTAGGATACCAACGTTTCTGTCCGGGAATATTATTCTGGTGTCATAACCTCCTCCCGCCCTTCTTCTAGCTCGCAACTGTCCCACTCAGCATAGTTTCCATAAACCCAATTATGTTAACTCACTCTACAACAACGGCTTTCTCTTACTTTAATTAAAAATGTTTTAAGTGGTCTACAGTTATCTTGTGTGTATATCCAATATCTCCTTTTCAGCTTCATTGTACACTTATCTTCCAAAAGAAAGAGTCAATGCTAACTCAAAGATTTGCCCTAAAAAATATTCATGGATGGCATTGACATTTCCTGAGACAGAGAAGAGAGGCTGAGGCTATTGTCATTATTTTGTGGTTATTGTCATTGTTTGTAGTGGTGGTAATTTTTTGGAAGTACCTATTTAACATCAAAATGGAGATGTTAGGTAGGCAATTTGATAGATGATTTGGGCAATTAAAGAAGAAAGTGTCAATGGATATATTAATTTGGGAGTCATTTTATGAAATTACCTATAAGTGAATGTTAATCGAGAAAAGGCTCAAAGACTGAGCTCTCGCACAGTGTCCTGGCTTCTCAAGCAGGGAATCAATCTGGAATCTTGATGAAAAGAGGGATCCAGCAAAAAGAAAACTAGGGAGTTGTCAGTGTGAGAAGTGAGAAAAAGAGTAATGGTGCTCCAGAAACTAAGTCAAGAAACAGTAACAGTGTCAAAAATGCTGACTATTCCATCCTTTAGTATTTAATTGTCTTTCATACACCTTAGAAAAGGTGCAAAATATAACTTAAGTACAAATAAAACCCAACACATTTTGGAAGAGGTTTTTTTTTTTTTTTTTTATGTCAAGACATAAACAGGTAGAAAGCTCTTGTGATACAGAGCAGAAGAGTAGAAATCAATCATTCATTTAACTCAGTATAATAATATCCTCTTGGGGCTTTGCTTACAAGGTGATGTAAAGACAAATATGAGGATCTACTTAGGATCTTCATATTTCCAGTCAATTTCAGAAATGACTATGGGAGAACTGGAAAGGTATGCTACAGCTAGATGACATGGAAGAGGAATAGAGATGGAGTTCAAACATAATCATTTAGGCTTTATCTGTTAAAGTGGTTTTGTTCATATCCATTGGATCATAAGGCTAGGCTCATACACACGAAAGACAATGTATGTTGTTTAATGATAGAGATGTATAATGTAGACACATCCGTTAGGTGTTAAACTACTGTTTCTTACCTTCTGTTAAACCAATTTGAATTGGTGATGGCTTGAAGGCCATCTCCTTGTTCTTCATCCATAAAATCTGAAGACAGACCAATCTGTTTTCATGAAGTGCATTAGTGAAAATATAATCCATTTTAATGCACGGCTAAAGCACATCAAGAAAATCATATCCCCTGTTCCTATGTGTGGTGTAAAAGCTGCTCAGGGCTACTGTGTCCTCAGGATGTGTATGTGGAGCCACCATTAGTATTTAATAGGAGCTGGGCATGTGCATCAGGAAGATAATATTATAGTGCCTGAGAATGTGGAAAGAGCTATATAATATTAGGGCTTTTTTGTGCAATAGACATAAAAATGATTGAAATCCTGGTTTAAGGAAAAGAATGTATTCACTTTAACTGTCTTCTTTGGTGGTATTTATAGAAACAGCTTTTATTCTTCTCCAACAGCTTTCCTAACGGTGGAAAAAATAAGTCATTTCAATATGATGCAGTATAATCTATAAACCCTTAGCCCACAATTGTTCCATGTACCATTGAAGTACAAATAATCATCTGGCTGGAATCTGGAAGGCAGTCGACAGGGCCTACCTAAAAATTTCCTTTAAATTGAGGACAGAATTAAAAGATTCTTTTGTGTGTTTCTGTGCATATATGTGTGCATATATGTGTGGAATGATTCTATACACATTATGATATGGAAGTAAGACAATGAATGGTCTAATTCAAATAAGAAATGTTTCATTTTCTAAATGTTGATTTGCTCAAAGAGACTGTCTTTTCAAGGTTGTTAGCTTAAAAAATTTAAAACACTGCGTGCTTCCAGCCTTTCTTCTTAAATTTCCTCTTTCCAGTCATAGGAAGATAAAAATACTTTATTAAAAAATATCCTAATAAGCCTGTGATTGATTAAAATGGGGAAATTTAAAAAGTTTAAATTATCTTTCCACAATTGTTATTAAGCTTCACGTGATGAGGCTTACTGGCCTCCATTACATTTTTTAAATCGACTGTCCCAGATCCTAAGGTTCAAATTCAATAAGCACTTCTTGTTTGAAGTAGAACTGCATTCCTGTGGACTGTTTCCTTAGGTGAGATCTCTAAATAAAGAAGAGTCTTTTCCCTTCTTTTTTGTCTTAGGAGGTGGTGGGTGGGGATGCTGGGCTGGGAGGCCTTATAAACCACAATGTCTAGAGTCTGAACAGCTTATCAGATAGTTTATAATACTCACCTGAGAGGCATGACCTTTTAGCAATTGTCTTTAGATTCTCCATGCACTTTGTTAGTAGCTGTATTGTTAAATTTAGATAAATCAACACTTGCTTCTCCTGAGGACTGTGTCTTTGCATTTTGCTCTATATCAAGTTCAAGGTAATTAAATTTTTAAAATTTAATTTTCTTTCTCAAACACCATATGTGCTCTTTTGATTGTGTTTCTGTGAGAGAATTGTGTTTCTAAAAAGTCAGCCCTATTATTATTTAAAATCTATTTGAATTTTACAACTCCAGGTTACTTATATTGGAACTCTTTAGTAAATCCTAAATGAATGACCTTGTCCGTTTATATTTCTGTGATTTGTAAGGTACAAATATGAATACATATTTCATTCTTATGTATGTACCATAAACTGGAGTTTGGGGGAGATTTTGTAAAAAAAAAAACAAAAAACGTGGCCATTAAAATATGTTAAAATGTAACAACAAAAACAAAAACCACGTTTGCATGAGACTTACATCTATTCGTTCTTCCTATGATTGATTCCTTGCAATTTTGTTCTCTCTTTATCCTTACAAACAACAAACAAAAAACCTTTCTTTTTTTCTTTTTTTTTAAACTATTTTTGCATCTTTCAATATGGGAAGTACATATTTACTCCATGTTCTGAGTGTAAACTATTTTAGTTACATAGTAGCCAACCAGGTGTTCCATTTGTATCTTTAAGAATGGTTATTGAGGATACATTCCAGCAATTAGTTCTGTTTAAAATAATCCCAGTTGACAGAATTTTGCTGATTTTTCCAGCGTTAGAACCTTCACTGTCTGCCTAGCACTACGTGAAATCTGTGACTCACAAACGCAGGGGCGTGTTTCACAGCAGCAAAGTACAGGTGGAAAGTTGATCCTCGTTGTGTTCTGCAGGCCCATACAAGCCCCGGCACTCCCTTTATTTTCTTCGACCAGTTCTATTTTCTTATTCATCTTCATTAAAAAGAATCTTTTATTTTCCTTTGTGACTATTAGTAGACTCTCTCAGCTAATCATTTCTTGGCTTGGAAAATGTAGGTTCATTCAATGTCTGAATCTCTTGCTTTTAAAATTTTATCCAGCAGGTGGCACTAAAACACTGTAAAAAGATAGAATCACAGCTCCCAGTTTTAAACTATCGCCTGAAAAAAAAACTTCTGATGGGTCATGAAGTTGGTACATATAAAAAAGGTATGGTTGCAAACAAAGTACATTTTGCATTTGAAAAGTCTTAACATTGCATACATTTAAGCTATTACCAATAATTTAGCCAAACCTTCTCCTCATCTGTACAAAAGAAATCAATATTCTTTCAGAAATGATAGGAGTGTGTATGAAAGTGTTTGTCTCTGCTGGGGAGAATTAATTGAGACAGTTTTTGTCTCCAAAGAGTTGCTAAGTGTTGTATAAAATATTATGTTAAATCTGCATAAAATCAGAATTAAAAATGTATTTATTAGTATCCATATGGTTATGTTCTCATTTCAACACAAGGGAATCGGTGTGCATACTCTAACACCTATTAGTATTAATGGGACTTATATGTGTAAATCCCCAAGTCCCAGTGCATTGAGATGAAAATCTCCAAAAGGATTTTAAATTCTGTATTTGTATAGCTTTCAGTTATGAAGAAACTCGAAGTGTGGAAGTTGGTCTTATATCTTTAAACTTAGTAGGGATAAGCTGCACCTGAAATAACAGACTTTGAAATGTTATTTATTCCAGTTAAACATTCAGTTTTAGTGCAGTGATCAATTCAGAGCCAAAAACTGGAGAGGTTTCTCGGATTGCCAACCCCAAGTCTGGAACTCAGCCATTCCCAAAGAGCTACCACAGCTGTTCCCATAGTAGCAGAGGTTGCTCCTGGGTCTGGCTTCCAAGAAGAAATAGCTTCCTTTCCATGCCAGTGTGAACACATGAAAAACAGCGAAGCTTTCTTCTCATTCCCAGTGCTTATCTCTGCAGCTCCTTCTGCCTCACCCAGCAGGGATGCTCAGTCTCTCTTGCACCTGTGACTCCCAGGCTCTTAAGAACAGCACCTGGATTTGTGCTGGTCCCCAGTGACCCTGTAGAAGTAGGTTCTCTCCAGAATGTTCCAGGCACAGGGAGCAGAGGAATGTCAGCTGCTTTGCCGCCACCAGCTCTTACTGACTGACACTTCTGGTTTGGCACTGAACCAGGAGAGTGAAGAGAGGGTTTTGACAGCTAGGAGATCTTCTGCCTTACAGACCTAGAAGATTCCTGTGCCAAGAAAGAAACCCTTCCTTGCAGGAATGCAGAGAGTCAGCCAGTCTTTTTCTCAACAGTCTTTCCCAGCTCTGCTTTACTGAGCTTCACTCTGCCTCGATGACTAATAATAAATCCAATCGTTTGAAGAATCTGTGTGGTCTCCATCCAGCTGCATTATCTTTCTCCCATGGTCCCAGAGGCTTTCTGGCCTTCGTTAAAATCCCTTCTGTCCTTGAGAATATACTTCCAGTAGCGGGAGACTTCAGGTTCCGTCACTGGATGAGTTGACTAGCCAACATTTATTGAGTACTGATGATATGGCCAGCACCATTTTATGCTGATTATATGAGGAACAGGGGAAAATATTCTTTTTCCATGTTTTCAACCCTCTTGATTCTGACTACCTGGCTTTGAAGTAAAATATCCTCTCTTTTCTTTCCTTCTAGGTGGGCTATGTCTACCATTCCTATCTCTGCTTGCTGTATTTGCCAAGGTGATAGCTGTCACAAAGTTACTGGCCTTTTGTATTTAATGAGTGGGTTTTAAAAGAAATCATTAGAGACAGTGTATGCTATGGAGAGATAATTACCTCTGGTTTTAGGAAAAGATAAAAATGAGTCTTTTATGTTAGCTTGAAAACTCACCCTCATTTATATCTTGTTGTTTTTTAATTCCTGTGTAAAAGGAAATATTTTTTCTTCTCTATTTTTGCTCAGGACAGGATGGAGAACTCTAACATGGGTACTGTGTATTTGGTAATGATTTGCTTCACTGATAGAGCAAATTGGTTGTTGACAATGGTTGACTGCAACTGACACTGCCTAATAGAGGAAAGAGGCATTTTATTGATAAAAAGACAAATGTACCCAAACTAGGATTTGTCCCTTTAAAAGTATTGACTATAAAATGAAGATCTTGCACCTTTTAGATTTGAATTCAATCTGATATTGCAATTACTTTTACTATCACCCCTTTCATGTTTTCTGAAAGGGCATACACATTTATTCACAAGGAAAAAAAAATGCTACCCCTTAGCAGATTCCTTGCTGAGGAATATTTACACACACCCACATGCAAAGAAAAATTCAAAGCAAGAGATAAATGTACTCTAATTTTAAAGAGCATTCCTAGGTCATTGCTAAAAATGTTTGATTTGAAGTCAGTTCTTCCAAGTTGAATATAACATTATTTCTTTAGCAGAGGATCCTCCATTCATATCTCATTTACTGTATTTAAATCCTTAAACCTCTAACACCAATTCAAATAACAGTCTACTTACCAGCTTCAACTTTTGGGTCACTGTTCAATGAGAAGTGACAGGCAGTAAAACAGAGGACTTAATGGCAGGCGGGTAACATATGTTGAAGAAAGCCTTCATGACTTGTAAATAGCCAGAGTTTATAAATTATCTATTACACAATTATTTTCTGAGCACTGTGCAAGGCAGTTGGGGCAGGGGCCAAGATATTCACCATTCTTAAGAGTTATCACTGTTCTCAAGACACTCATGGTCTGGCAAGACAGGCTAATATGAAGGAAACTACAGGAGCTAAAACTGCCATAAACAAGGTGATTCTAAACATGGCATACTTGCTCAGTTCATTCGCTCAGTCATTTCTGACTCTGTGACCCCATGGACTGCAGCATGGCAGGCTTCCCTGTTCATCACCAACTCCCAGAGCTTACTCAAACTCATGTCCATCAAGTCAGTGATGCCATCCAACCATCTCATCCTCTGTTGTCCCCTTTTCCTTCTGCTTCCAATCTTTCCTAGAAACAGGGTCTTTTCAAATGAGTCAGTTCTTAGCATCAGATGGTCAAAGTATTGGAGTTTCAGCTTCAGCATCAGTCCTTCCAATGAATATTCAGGACTGATTTCCTTATGGCAGAAAGTGAAGAAGAGCTAAAGAGCCTCTTGATGAAAGTGAAAGAGGAGAGTGAAAAAGTTGGCTTAAAGCTCAACATTCAGAAAACTAAGATCATGGTATCTGGTCCCATCACTTCATGGCAAATACATGGGGAAACAGTGGAAACAGTGGCTGACTTTATTTTTTGGGACTCC
>NW_011494954.1:3469566-3509498 GCF_000754665.1 Bison bison bison | reverse complement strand
GTGGTCATCTATGGATGTGAGAGTTGGACTATAAAGAAAGCTGAGCACAGAAGAATTGATGCTTTTAAACTGTGGTGTTTGAGAAGACTCTTGAGAGTCCCTTGGACTTCCAGGAGATCCAACCAGTCCATCCTAAAGGAAGTCAGTCCTGGGTGTTTATTGGTAGGACTGATGTTGAAGCTGAAACTCCAATATTTTGGCCACCTGATGTGAAGAGCTGACTCATTTGAAAAGACCCTGATGCTGAGAAAGATTGAGGGCAGGAGGAGAAGGGGACGACAGAGGATGAGATGGTTGGATGACATCACCAACTCAATGGATATGAGTTTGGGTGAACTCCGGGAGTTGGTGATTGACAGGGAGGCCCGATGTGCTGCAGTTCATGGGGTCGCCAAGAGTTGGACATGACTGAGAGACTGAACTGAACTGAACTGAACTGATTTCCTTTAGGATTGACTGATTGGATCTCCTTGTAGTCCAAGGGACTCTCAAGAGTCTTCTCCAACACCACAGTTCAAAAACATGAATTCTTTAGCACTCAGCTTTCCTTGCAGTTCAACTCTCACATCCATATATGACTACTGGAAAAACCATAACTTTGTCTAGATGGACCTTTGTTAGTAAAGTAATGTCTCTGCTTTTTAATGTGCTGTCTGGATTGGTCATAGCTTTTCTTCCAAGGAGCAAGTGTCTTTTAATTCATTGCTGCAGTCACCATCTGCAGTGATTTTGGAGCCCAAAAAGTCTCTCACTATTTCCATTGTTTCCCCATCTATTTACCATGAAATGACGGGCTGAATGTCATGATCTTAGTTTTCTGAATGCTGAAGTTTTAAGCCAAATTTTTCACTCTCTTCTTTCACTTTCATCAAGAGACTCTTTAGTTCTTTTTTGCTTTTTGCCATCAGGGTGGTGTCATCTGCACATCTGAGTTACTGATGTTTGTCCCTGCAATCTTGATTCCAGCATGTGCTTCATCTAGCCCAGCAATTTTCATGATGTATTCTGCAAAGAAGTTAAATAAACAGAGTGACAATATACAACCTTGACACTGAATACATATCTTCTTGCTAATCTTCACAACCACTTTACGAAATATATTATTATCTGAATTTTACCAAAGAGATGATTAAGGCTCAAAAAGATTATATTAGATGACCAAAATGTACCTTATTCTTTTTTCAAACTTTAAACTTTTAATTTTGTCTTGGGGTATAGCTGATTAAAAGTATTTCGATAGTTTCATGTGAACAGTGAAGGAACTCAGCCATAATGTATGTGTATCCATTCTCCCCGCAAACCCCATTCCCATCCAGGCTGGCACATAACATTGAGAAGAGTTCCAGGTGCTATACAATAGGTCTTTGTTGGCTATCCATTTTTAATATACAGTGTGTACATACATGACCTTCCCAAACGTCCTAACTGTCCCTTCCCCAGGCAATCATAAGCTCTTGTCATACTGAGTGAAATAAGTCAGACAGAGAAGGCAAAATATTGTAGGGCATTCCTTATATGTGGAATCTAAAAAGAAATGATACAAATGAACTTGCAAAACAGAGACTCACAGACTTAAAGTGTACCTTATTAAGTGACATCATTTGAACCCAGACTTCCCAGGCGGTGCAGTGATAAAGGATCCACCTGACAATGCAGGAGACCCAGGTTCGATCGATCGCTGGGTAGGGAAGATCCCCTGGAGAAGGAAGTGGCACCCCACTCCAGTAGTCTTGCCTGGAGAATCCCACGGACAGAGGAGCCTGGTGGGCTATAGTCCATGGGGTGGCAAAGAATTGGACATGACTGAGTAGCTAACACACCACAGACACACACACACAGACACACAGACACACACACATACACATTTGAACTCAGGATTATCAGACTTTTTATGCTGAGGTCTTTCTCCCTGTCTTGCTATTTCTCTCTCTTCAGAATACTCATGATCAAGGCAAATTTTCTTCCAGGAACACTGATAATGATAAACAGGTAAGACTTCATAGAGAAGGCTTCCCTTGGGACTGTGAAATATATTTTCTTGGCACATTTCATTAGTTAATTTAAAAAAAAAGTGTTGGACTGTTGCTAGGTAGTTTATATTTTATTCTATTTCAAGTTGGGAAAATACCTCACTTCAAAGTTTTGTTTTTGGTATATATTCTTTGTTGGGTGGATCACATTGTAGGCAATTTGGAGAAAATGTTTATAGCTATACAGGCTGAGAATCTGGTCCTTCCCCAACACATATTTTAGCATATAGCAAAACAGCCACCATATAGTCCTGCTGTTCATGAAGCAAAGTTTGATTCTGGGACATATAAACAGGAGTGTAACTATAGCAAACATGAGTTAATCCTCTCACAATCCTCAGCATTTATAAAGCTTTTTTCGGAGCCTCCTGTTTAGAGCTGACCAAAACAATTTAAGCAGATATGTGGAACCTGGAGAGAATCCCAAGGAGGAAGTCCAGAATAATGTAAAGACTCTCCAGTCTGCCTTGTGCAAGGAAAGAAAGCAATTCGACAAACATTCCTGGGCAAGGAACCCCAGAGGGAAAGCACAGTCCAAAGAGATCCACGTCTGTTGTATTAATTAATACGTCCATGGTTCTTTGCCCCATTCTGGGTACAAAGTAGCACTTCAGTTCATATGTAATGAATTGAATCAAGGGCCTTAGAACCTGACTGGATGTAAACCTGAGACCGTCAATAGAAGGAATAGGAGATAAGTGATATAATAAATGTATAAAGAAGGAGGGAAGAAAGCAATTCTCTTTGACTAGATAATCACTGAAGGCTTCATGGAGTCTAGTGCTTGAGATAGGCTTTGGACTATGGGGGTGTTTTCTATAGGATAAAGAGGGAATATGCATGTATGGGTGTAGAGTCAGTCTGTCAAAAGACATAACAGTAAAGAGTTTATGCTGTACTGATGGAATGGGGGATGGTAGGGTTGTAACAAAGTACACGGGGAATGTGACACAGAGGAAACAAGACTGGAAATGAAGGTGATGTCAGGCTACAAAAGGCTTGAATATCGCAGTAAGGATTTTGTGTTTTATTCCTTAGGCAGTGGAGAAAATGAGAGTTAACATTTATTGAACTATGGTTCTCAAGTTTAATAGTGGGTAAATATACAATTTACAAACATTATCTTACTTAATCCTCAAAACCTCACTGAGACTTAGAAGAAAATTGAAGTAATATTCCCAAAGTCACCTATCTGGCTGATAGCATATCTGTCTGAATCTTGATATGACTCCAGAGCCAAGACTATTAACTACTATATTAAGCTGACTTTTGTCAAAAGCTTTTGGAGGTGGAAGTGACACTATTAGGACCATACCATCACTTTGACATATGATGTGAGAGAGTGGGAGTGAAACCACGCTGGTAAAACCAGTTAGATTATTGCCACAGTCCAAGCAAACTATCAGCTAAAGCATAGCTCTAGAAATGGTGGTTCAGGGAAAATGGGATATAAAAGTAGCATAAAAAGTAGACTAAAAAAGACTCAAATAGGTTGAATTTGGAGATGTGGTTATTATTAGTGTGCTGTGTTTAGTCCCTCAGTCGTGTCCAACTCTTTGTGACCCCCATGGACTGTAGCCCACCAGGCTCCTCTGTCCATGGGGATTCTCCAGGCAAAAATATTGGAGTGGGTTGCCATGCCCTCCTCCAGGGGATCTTCCCTACCCAGGTCTGCCGCACTACAGGCAGATTCTTTACCATCTGAGCCACCAGGTAAGCCCTGTTATTAGTACTATTTGTTAAAAAATTCCATTCCTTTCTCTTTCCAAATGCATTAAGTGCCCTTTCTGTCTTTCTGTAGTTGGGTGGGATCATGTGGTTAATTTGAGACAATAAGTTCTGCATGGAAGTGAAGTGTGTAATTTCTTGCCCAAATATTTAATCACCAATGTATGACCCCCGCCGCCCCCCACCCCGCCCCAGAGCTCTAGCTTTTCTTCTTATCGTTGTGACTTGCACTATTTGAGAAGGTGATTTCTCTTTCAGCCTGGTCCTTGGATGCTTAAGTTTTATTTGTTACTACAGCAAACCTAGTCTGTCTTGACTGCTACAGAGGAGGCAGAAACTGCTGCTGCTGTTCTGGCAATTCTGTGGATTGTAGCCTGCTGGGTTCCTCTGTCCGTGGGATTTCCCAGGCAAGAATACTGGAGTGGTTGTCATTTGCCTCTCCAGGGGATCTTCCCCACCCAGAAACCAGGCCTTCATCTCCTGCTTGGCAGGTGGATTCTTTAGCACTGAGCCACCTGGGAAACCTGGCAATTAGCTGACATTTATTGAGCATTTACATTGTGGTATGCTCTGCTCATAGTAATTACCTAATTTGGTTCTTAAAAGGAAATCTACTATAATATAAATGTAAATTTTATAATATGAAAGTAAGCTATACAAGCAAAAATTTTTACTATGTTTGAAGGTGAGAAATGAGAGACAAGTACAGCAGGGAAAAAGGAGATGGGGAATGCTCTCAAGGTAGGCAGTTGCAAGTTCCAAATGAAGCCATGAACGTGAGGGTGTGGACCATGTGAATATGTGGTAAGGGGTGGAGAGAGTTTTTGTGTCAGGGAATACAGGCAGTGTGTGTGTGTGTATATATATATATCCCCCGCCTCAAAGCTCCCTGGTAACAGTGCTAAGCATAAAGCCAGCTGCAATGAGCAGGTTTATAGCTCATTGGAGTCACAGGGGAATTTACATGGTAGTCACTCTGCCAAACGGTACACAGATCTGAAAATTCAGCACTGAAAATAGAAGAGCACAGGCCCCCAAGCTACTCTTCAGATTTTAAGCCATTGTTGAGGTTGTGTTTAGAACCTGAGTATTACTGTGGGTGATAACACTTTTTTTTTTTTGTCCATTGTGAGTTAATTATTTTGAAAAACTCTTAAGCTTATGAGAAAGTCTTTCTTTGATTGCTGATAAGCTGACTCTTGTTTTCCTCGGGTCAAATAGGCAAAGTTATCCAAGTTAGTTTGATTGCCTGATTGAAGGCTACTGGTTCAACTAATACGTTCTTTATATTACAGAAAGGAAAGAAAGGAAAAAAAGAAGGAAGGAAGGGAGGGAGGAAGGGAATCAAAAGAGGAAACTAAAGAAAACTGACTCTCACTTGTTAAAAATTGGAACATAAGCCTTACTTATTATCCCCCACACAAATGTTTATCTAATTATCTATGGATCAATTAGAGAACTGGCTCTGATGCTAGTCAGTTCATCACATTCATATTTCTTTATTCTCACCTCTATTACCTTAGTCTCAAGCTCTCCTGCTCCCCAGTCTATCTTGCTTACATTTTGTAATATATTCCTAGTGTTTCTCTTTGCTTTTCTGTTACCTGGGGCAAAATTCAGCAGTGCTGCCTGATAAACATTCCTCAAGTATCACTTTCATGATGCCATTGTGTTAATTAGGCTTCCAGAGCCAAAGAATGGAGTTTTGCTCTGATTGCCTTACATACAAGGAGACTCTTGTCCACTCTTAGGACTGTGATTTCATAATGTGATTTGGCTACAGATTTCCTCTTTTTAACTCTTCCTTTCCATTGAACTGTCCCTTATGCAATCGATCTGATTGCTTTAACTTATAATAATCATCATTATTCACACTGGGTAGTCTTTATCCCTGGGCTGGGTACCCACTCTGACCCAGTTAGTTATCAGTTCAGTGCCAAGAATTGTCTATCTTTTCTTCCTGAACCAGCGCCTCTGGCTGAGGGTACCTGTAACTTTCCTGTTCAAGAACCTAAAGTGATTCTCTGCTATGACCATAAAAATGTTTAAAGTTTCTCTGGATTTCAATTTCCCTGATAACAGGATGCTTCCCTAACTTTTCAACTTTATTGTTGACTACTCTAATGTGTGCTAACTGCCCTAGGGAGGCCAGTGCTCACTGCCAAGGTGGGACTGTGTGTGGTCCCATCTTGACACCCTAGTCCAAAATGCTTATTCCACAAAAGCCATGCACCTCATTCATTTCCTCTATTTACACCTTTCCCTGGTGGCTCAGATGGTAAAGAATCTGCTTGCAGTGCAGGAGACCTGGGTTTGACCCCTGGGTTGGGAAGATCTCTGGAGGAGGGCATGACAACCCACTCCAGTATTCTTGCCTGGAGAATCCCATGGACAGAGGAGCCTGGTGGACTTCAGTCTGTGGGGTGCAAAGAGTCGGACACGACTGAGCAACTAGGCACAGCACAGCACACTTGTTCTACAGGCTTCCCAGGTGGCTTAGTGGTGAAGAATCCTTCTTCCTATCAGGAGACATAGGAGACACAGGTTCGATCCCTGGATTGGGAAGATCCCCTGGTGGAGGGCATGGCTATCCACTCCAGTATTCTTGCATGGGAAATCCCATGGACAGAGGAGCCTGGCAGGTTACAGTCCATGGGATGGCAAAGAGTTGGAGATGACTTATCAACTAAACCACCACCCCCAGCACTCATTCTACAAGGATCAGGTTCTATCACCTTTATTCTGAGGATTTTGTCCTATGTTGATCCTCTGTTTTTGTTATCTTCTTGAACATTATAAATATTATGTCCTATTATTTATGACTTCTTATTCAGTTTCTTTATTTCATGTGTTTTTTACACAATAATTTGTTTTCTAATTGGTGTCTCTATGTTGTATTGCTTAGTACTGTCCTTCGGCTTAATAGGGGCATATACTACTGTGGTTGTGTGACATAGTGCCCAATCCAGTTCTAGACACCTAAACAGTGCTCAAATGACCATTATGTAGACAATGTAAAACAGAATCAGTTCAGTTCAGTTCAGTCGCTCAGTCGTGTCCGACTCTTTGCGACCCCATGAATCGCAGCACACCAGGCCTCCCTGTCCATCACCAACTCCCGGAGTTCACTCAGACTCACATCTATCACGTCGATGATGCCATCCAACCATCTCATCCTCTGTCGTCCCCTTCTCCTCCTGCCCTCAATCCCTCCAAACATCAGAGTCTTTTCCAATGAGTCAACTCTTCTCTTGAGGTGGCCAAAGTACTGGAGTTTCAGCTTTAGCATCATTCCTTCCAAAGAAATCTCAGGGCTGATCTCCTTCAGAATGGACTGGTTGGATCTCCTTGCAGTCCAAGGGACTCTCAAGAGTCTTCTCCAACACCATAGTTCAAAAGCATCAATTCTTCAGCACTCAGCCTTCTTCACAGTAAAACAGAATAGGCAACTGTTAAACAGGAAGTTCCCTAAATGATTCCTACAGGAGTGATGATTAGTAATTTTACTCAGAAAATATCACGGATTTGGTCAACGGGAAACCTGTTTTTCATGAATTAATCATTGATTCAGTTCAGTTCAGTCACTCAGTCATGTCCGACTCTTTGTGACCCCATGGACTGCAGCACACCAGGCCTCCCTGTCCATCACCAACTCCCAGTTTACTCAAACTCATGTCCATTGAGTTGATGATCCCATCCAACCATCTCATCCTCTGTCGACCACTTCGCCTCCTGCCTTCAATATTTCCCAGCATCAGGGTCTTTTCCAATGAGTCACTTTTTCACACCAGGTGGCCAAAGTGTTGGAGTTTCAGCTTCAGCATCAGCCCTTCTAATGAATATTCAGGGCTGATTTCCTTTAGGATTGCCTGGTTGAAACTCCTTGCAGTCCAGGGGACTCTCAAAAGTCTTATCCAACACCACAGTTCAAAAGCATCAATTCCTCAGTGCTCAGCTTTCTTTATAGTCCAAATCTCACATCCATACATGGCTACTGGAAAAACCATAGCTTTGACTAAATGGACCTTTGTCAGCAAAGTAATGTCTCTGATTTTTAATATGTTGTGTAGGTTGGTCAAAACTTTTCTTCCAAGGAGCAAATGTCTTTTAATTTTATGGCTGCAGTCACCACCTGCAGTGATTTTGGAGCCCCCCCAAATAAAGTCTGTCACTGTTTCCACAGTTTCCCCATCTATTTGCAGTGAAGTGATGGGACTAGATGTCATGATCTTAGTTTTCTGAATGTTGAATTTTAAGCCAGCTTTTTCACTCTCCTCTTTCAGTTTCATCAAGAGGCTCTTTACTTCTTCTTTGTTTTCTGCCATTGATTAGTGATTCTTTATGTTGCTTCAGTTGTGTCTGACTCTTTGTGACCCCATGGACTGTAACCCATCAGGCTCCTCTGTCTATGGGATTTTCTAGGCAAGAATACTGGAGTGAGTTGCCATTCCCTTCTCCAGGGAATCTGTCCAACCCAAGGATCGAACCTGTGTCTCTTGTGTCTCCAGCATTGACAGATGGGTTCTTTACCACTAGTACCACCTGGGAAGCCCTTTAACTAAAGAAAGGATTTTAAAAATATTTCTTCACCAATGAACCTCAAAAAGAAATCTTGATCTTATTCAAGTCTAGAAACTAAAAAGTTCTTTGAATGAGGTTGAGAAAAGAAATAGGGAAAAAAAGGTATTAGGACATAGAACATGGCTTAAACCAAAGCATGGGAATGAAGACATTTATAATGTGATCTGGAGTTCAGTTTTACTGAAGCAGAAGTAACATCCATGCCCATCACTCCAACCTGCAGACTGGATGACATGGAATTTATTCTGCACAACTTTGTCACTTCTGTGTTTAACACAGTAGCTGGCGTATGGTATGTACTCACTAAACATTTGTTGAAAGATCACTCAGGTTAGAATGAAGAAGTGTTGAAAAATGAAGATAAAATATGCTATAGAGCATCCTGACTGAATGTAAAACATCCATAAAAATATAAAGGAATGTGTACATATTGTTCAGTATTACAGCCACATTGCCTAGTAAAGAAAGTAATCTGATCATTTGAGAGCAAGCAATTAAAAAGTCTCAGTAATGAGGACAGTAAAGCAAATATTGGTTCTTCTAGTACCAAATGCTATGGAGTGAAATTTCTACCTGGTATAGGAAAATTGAACAATAGACCTGTGACATGAGTAAATAAAAAGTAACCTAGGTTTAATTAATTCAAAAAAAATTTTTTCCCTCAATTTAAAATTTTATTGGCTTTTGGGAACAGATACAACAATGTTCACAAAATCTAAAGTACAAAATACTAAAATATCTACAGAGATGGGTATATGGAACATATTATTATTATTATTTTTTACTTTACAATATTGTATTGGTTTTGCCATATATCAACATGAATCTGCCACAGGTGTACATGTGATCCCCATCCTGAACCCCTCTCCCTTCTCCCTCCCTGTACTATCCCTCTGGGTCATCCCAGTGCACCAGCCCCAAGCATCCTGTATCCTGCATCGAACCTGGACTGGAGATTCATTTCTTATATGATATTATACATGTTTCAATGCCATTCTCCAAAATCATCCCACCCTCCCTCTCCCACAGAGTCCAAAAGACTGTTCTATACATCTGTGTCTCTTTTGCTGTCTCGCATACAGAGTTATTGTTACCATCTTTCTAAATTCCATATGCATGTGTTAGTATACTGTATTGGTGTTTTCCTTTCTGGCTTACTTCAGTCTGTATAATAGGCTCCAGTTTCATCCACCTCATTAGAACTGATTCACATGTATTCTTTTTAATGGCTGAGTAATATTCCATTGTGTATATGTACCACGGCTTTCTTATCCATCCATCTGCTGATGGACATCTAGGTTGCTTCCATGTCCTGGCTATTATAAACAGTGCTGCGATGAACACTGGGGTACATGTGTCTCTTTCAATTCTGGTTTCTTTGGTGTGTATGCCCCGCAGTGGGATTGCTGGATCATAAGGCAGTTCTATTTCCAGTTTTTTAAGGAATCTCCACACTGTTCTCCATAGTGGCTGTACTAGTTTGCATTCCCACCAACAGTGTAAGAGGGTTCCCTTTTCTCCAGTTGGCAAGGAAAGTCAAAATTTTTCTTTTGACTTTCCTTGCCAAGATTTCTTACCAGTTTCTGAGTGGACAAATTGACATTGTAATTCATGTTGTTGCATTCAAAATTGTTTTGTTAATTTGTGCCTTGGTCATCTATATCAGAATTTCTTTTACTCTAAGTGTTTCATTTCACATTAACATTTTCTATTGAATGCTATTCCTTGTTAAAGATTTTCTTTCAAGTATTCTTATACATTGGGCTTCCTTGGTGGCACAGTGGTAAAGAATCTACCTGCCAATGCAGGAGACACAAGAGACTTGGGTTCAATTCCTGGGTGAGAAGATCCCCTGGAGAAAGAAATGGCAATGGACTACAATATTCTTGCCTGGAAAATCCTGTGGATGGAGTAGCCTGGGAGACTATAGTCCATGGGTTTGCAAAAGTTTCAGACACAACTGAGTGATTAAGTGCATATAGACACACATGGACACACACACACATTCTTATACATAGGTTACATAGTAGGTGAATATTATTCAAATCAGAAGGGTTTTGTCAGCACAGGTACTGGAAATTCAATTTAAATACCGTAAAAAAAGTAACTCACTGGTCTGGGTAACCTGGAAATCAGGGGTAGATCTAGATTCACGCACATTAAAATCCAGGGCTCTAGTAAGGTTATCAGGCCTTTATCGTCATCCCTCAACTCTGCTTCTTGCTGTGTGTCATTTTAATTTTTTTCTACTCATGATGAGCTTTTCACATGTGGTTTTTAAGGAGGCTTCTGGAGGGACCAGTTATCCCTGTTTCCAGTATAATAGCACTAGAGGAGGTAACTGAAAGTGAAAGTGTTAGTCACCCAGTCTTTTCTGACTCTATGACCCAATGGAACCCACCATGCTCCTCTGTCCATGGAATTCTCCAGGCAAGAATACTGGAGTGGGTTGCCATTTCCTATGCCAGAAGATCTCCTCGACCCAAGGATTGAACCCACATCTCCCATATTGCATGCAGAGTCACCAGGGAAGCCCCATAGATATTATCTCTCTAATGTTTGTCCTCAGAAAACACTGACTGGTCCAGCAAGACATGTAGTTCTCAGGAATGATTTGCAAAGTTGGGTTTTATGATTAGCTTGGTTTTTTGATTAGCCTGGAAGATAATGTCCCTTTCCTCTCTGACTCCCTCACCTTCAGTGGCCTAAGTGTGTTTGGCACCCCGTGTAATAGCACTGCAAGAATACAGGTATTGAAGGAAGAATTCTCAGATGGAAAGTGATGTTGGACATTCAATATATGACTACAATTATGACCTAAAAGTGGAGATTATTGGAAACAATGAGGTAAGCAGTATATATCCTGACATGGAATGCCATCCGAACAAAATTTATTTTTGCCTTGTGATAATTTTTAATACTTTAACCTACAAAGATGGTTGCAACAAATCTACCTCACATGTTTTCTTCAATAGTATCTTAACCACCTTCTGATCAAGAGGTGAGGCCTAACTCCTCTGTCTGCCCCTAAATCTGGATTATAACTAACAAAAAATGGCAAAAGTGATGCTGCAGGGCTTCTGAAGCCAGGTTAAAAGCAGTATTGTGTTTCTGCCATGGTCTCTTGGAATGCTGTGCTTGGGATGATCCTTCTTAAAGCCCAGGAGACACACTGGTTTGGCTATGTGTAGAAGTTCTTATCAGCAGTTCTAGCTAAGCTCAGCCTTTCAGTCATCCCAGCCCAGGAACCAGACATGTGAGTAAATGAACTGTCTTGGAAGTATATGCTACAGCTCCAGCTGTTTCAGTTCCCAGCCATTTGTATCACTCACAGAAGAGGCTCTAGACATACAGGAGAAAAGACAAGCCGCACCACTATGTCCTGGTAGAATTTCTGACTCCCCACATTAGATGGCACAATAAAAAAAAAAAAATCAGGTGTTATGACCACTATGAACTTTGGTTGGCTTGTAATGAAGCCATAAACAATTAGAGCATAATCCATGCTCTCAGTGCTCAACATGGGTTTTGGAAGAGGACAGAACATATTTTCCCCTGACATCTGAAACATGATCACTCCAGATGAAAAATGTATTCTGAAAATAAGATTGTCAGAGAGGGATTTGACTGATAGTGTAAAGACAATCAAATACATTATTTAAAAGAGGTGCATTTTGAGATCTTAAAGTTGATGAAAGATATTAATTAAAGGAGAGAACTATAAAATAAAATCCAGGGATAGAAAGTTTAGTGATCAGCACCTACTTGGGATAACAAGAAATTGATGATTGGAATATATAGGAGGGAGTTCAAAATGAATTTCAAAGCAGGATAATTTATTGGGGTCTTGAATGGTCTGCAAAGTTTAGATTTAGATAAAGACTAATAAGAGGGTGTTAAAATGTATTCTATTTGAAAATTTTATACTCCAAGTGGTAAATTTGTTGTCATGATCATGTTTTAGATGAAGGCATGAGTAACAATCCCATGATGCCGTGACCAGAGAGTCTGGCAGAAAACATGAAAAGCATGTAGAAATGGTGGAAAATAAATAGCATAATTGTATGACCAGTTATAATTGGGGATTAAGTATAAATTCTTGCTTCCTATAAATGACTAATCCAAATAATTCCAAAAAATGACTATAGTTTTTAGTGAGGGACAGTGGAGAAAAGAAGCTTATTTTGAGAGATTTTCAAGTGTTACTCATTAGTATAGAAATATAGTTTTCAAGAATAACAGTGGAAAAAATTTGTTTTCATGTGGCATATTTGTGATCTTAGATTTTTCACACTAGTCTTGTCAATCATAGGTCTTAAACTAGACTAACAGAACATGTTGTACCTGCTGTGTGTACTTTTGGTTTAATACTCAAAATCTCAGTCAGTAACTGGGATTTAGAGCAAGTAACATTTCTTTGGAAGGAATGATGCTAAAGCTGAAACTCCAGTACTTTGGCCACCTCATGCGAAGAGTTGACTCATTGGAAAAGACTCTGATGCTGGGAGGGATTGGGGGCAGGAGGAGAAGGGGACGACAGAGGATGAGATGGCTGGATGGCATCACTGACTCGATGGATGTCTGAGTGAACTCCGGGAGTTGATGATGGACAGGGAGGCCTAGTGTGCTGCAATTCATGGGTTGCAAAGTCGGACATGACTGAGTGACTGAACTGAACATTCCTAGAACTTATTTCTAACATTGGGGAACTATTATTTGACTATTACATTGAGTCTGTGAAAGAGTCAGATGAATAAATATGTGTGCAAATGTTTTTGTATACTATCAAATTGTATACACATTCTTGAAATGAAGAGTAGGCTAGAATGTTAAAATCGTAGCAAAGGAGTATGTTATAGGGTAAAGCCCCTGAGAGGTATTTATACTCTGTGCTGGTGTCTTGGATTCTGTGTGCAATGTGTAATGTGCTCAGTTTCTCAGTCGTGTCCTACTCTTTGTGGCCCTATGGACTGTAACCCACCCAGGATCTTCTGTCCATTGAATTTTCCAGGGAAAAATTCTGGAGTGGAGTTGCATTTTCGACTTCAGGGGATCTTCCCAACCTAAGGATTGAACCCTGGGTCTCTTGCATTTCCTACATTGGAAGATGAATTCTTTACCATAGCACCACTTGGGAAGCTCTTGGATTCTATATAGGGCTACAAAAGGAATAGTTCAGCCCAGACTGAAGATTGGGGAACACAATTGCATATTGGGTCAGAATAGACTCATACTATAGGGCAAGGAGCCAGAAATGGGTGTGGAGGTGAGTCTGAACGTGAGAAATGAGAAATCAATGAGATGAATCAGAGAAACATGTTTAAATAGTCCAGGAAGTCAGAAAAATATCAGAGGGTATCCGTAGTAGGGACAGAGACATTGGTATAATCAGTTTTCTCTGTTGGTGGTTCTCTTAATGTGGGGCTTCTTCCACAAGGGCTTAATGAGGGATTCTCACATAGGATTACTTAATAAGGACTGCATCCTCTTCATTCTTTCAGTTCTCAAAATTGCTATATTCATATCTCAAGCTAGATTTTGAAAGCTAAGGAATATAGGAACTGTTGTCCTAGCTGGATCAGACTCATTATCGTTGATAGTGCTCTCCAAATACGAGGGCAGGTGACACTAAAAGCACCCACAATATAGAGCCCTTATTTTGTATCTGGACTCGCAAAAGCCCCTCCTATAATTTGCCATTTCCCTTTTGAAATCCTGTTGCCTCAGAAATTGTTTTACCACCTTGCCCATCTTCTTTGATTGTTCATTCTATTAGCTTGGATCTTCATTTTTTTCTGACCTTAGAAAACATCCAGCATCTTTTGATTCCATGCCCCAGAGCCACAAGCCACTCTTGCTCTATTCTAGCATTTTAATTTAGTGTTGGTCGTCAGGGTCAAAACCTTAAAGAGATTGGTCAGACAGGGCAATTACATATTCTGTTAGGTAGATGTTAATGTGGTCAGTTTTATTTCAGGTCAAACATGGAGGTTATCTTCTGTTCTCAGAAGTTATTTGAGTGATGGTACAGAACTTTATCAGCACCAGGTAATGCTGTGTATTTGAAAGTAAACATTTCATTGTGGGTACAGCATGTAAATTAAAAAATGCAAAGCATATCTTTTCCATTTGCAAATATATTTTCAATTTCTAATATGAGAATTTAATTATATTTCAAGGTGAATTTTTAAACATATTAAATGTTTAAAAGAATATTTTCTATTTTCAAAGAAAATTTTTTGATTTACAGAAAAATTGTGAAGATAGTACAGAGTTCCTAAATACCCAAAGCCAATACATTTGTCACAATCAGTGAACAAACACTGATGCAAATTTATTATATACAGTTTGTAATTCAGATTTCCTTAGTTTTTATTTAATATCCTTTTTCTATTCCAGAATTCCATTGAGGGCACCATAATTCTATTTATTTATGGTCTCCTTAGCTCCAATGACTATGTCAATGGATCAGATTTTCCATGTTTTTGATGACTTTGACAATTTTGAGGAATTTCTGTGGAATGTTTTCCACTTGGCGTGTGACTACGTTCTATGTTTTCCTCATTATTAGACTGGGATTATGGGCTCCCCTGTGGCTCAGCTGGAAAAGATCCACCTGCAGTGAGGAAGACCTGAGTTCGTTCCCTGGGTTGGGAAGATCTCCTGGAGAAGGGAAAGGCTACCCACTCCAGTACTCTGGCCTGAAGAATGCCATGGACCATCTAGTCCATGGGGTCATAAAGAGTTGGACACAACAGAGCGACTTTCACTTTCACTTTTTCATGGACTTTGGGAAGGAGGATCACAGAACAAAATTTACATTCTTATTCTATCAAGACATAAGCCACATCTGGCAGGGTGACTTATCACTTCAGATGTTGATCTAGATCATCTGACTGAGGCAGTGCTTGTCAGTTTTCTCCAGACTTACTCACTTTTTCCTCTTTTCTATAGTGTACTCTTTGGAAGGTGGTCACATTGCTACCATCTATAATTAAGTAGGGGAATTAAGGCCCACATTCTTAAGTGATGATATTACATGCATTGTTATTTTGTGGAAGATTGGCTTACTCTCCCCCACTTATTTATTTATTTATATCCATCTTGACCCATGGATATTTATTTTGTACTTTGGGCTATAACTCAATACTTTAAGTACTGATTTAATAAAGTTCATTTCAAAAGAAAGTTTCAGGTTCACCATAAAGTTTAATGGAAAATGCAGAGTTCCCACATACCCTCTGCTCTGACATATGCACATCCTTTCCCATGACCAACATCACACCCCAGAGAGATACATGTGTTACAATGAACCTACACTTGTACATGGTTATCTCTCAAAGTCCATTCTTTACATCATGGTTCACTTTGGGTGCTGTACATTCTTTAGGTTTTTTAAAAATGCTTTATTTATTTATTGGCCTCACCACATGGAGTGCAGGATCCTAGTTCCCTGTCCAGGGATTAAACTTGAGCCCCCTGTAGTAGAAGCATAGAGTCCTAACCACTGGGACCACCAGGAAAGTCCCCATTTTTTTGAGTTTTTACAAATGCATTACAAAATATCTCCACCATTATGGCACCATATGAATAGTATTACTATCCTAAAAATTCTCTCTGTTCTGCATATTCATCCCTTCTTCCTGCTAACCCCTGGCAACCACTGATCTTCTCACCGCCTCCATAGTTTTGCCTTTTCCAGAATGTCCTGTAGTTGGAATCAAACTGTGTGTAGCTTGATCAGATTGGCTTCTTTCATTTAGTAATAAACATTTAAATTTCTTTCATGTATTTTCATGACCAGATAGCTCATTTCTCTTTAGTACTGAATAATACTTCACTGTCTGTATGTACCACAGTTTAGTTATCCACCCACCTACTGAAGGATATCTTGGTTGTTTCCAAGTTTTAGCAATTATGGATAAAAATGGTATAAATACCTGTGTGCAACTGTTTTGTGTAGACATAAGCTGTCATCTTCATTAGGTAAATACTAAGCAGTGTGATTGTAGTGTTGTATGGTAAGAATATGTTTAGCTTTGTAAAAAACTACCAAACTGTCATCCAAAGTGGATGTGCTATTTTACATTCTGACCAGCAAAGAATGAAGGCCCTCCATATCCTCACCAGCATTTTGTGTTGTCAGTCTTCTGGATGTGCGCAGTTTTCATAGTGGTATCTTATTATTTTAATTTGCATTTCCCTAATGCCCTATGGCGGAGAAGGCAATGGCAACCCACTCCAGTGTTCTTGCCTGGAGAATCCCAGGGACGGGGGAGCCTGGTGGGCTGCTGTCTATGGGGTCGCACAGAGTCGGACACGACTGAAGTGACTTAGCAGCAGCAGCAGCAGCAATGCCCTATGGTATTGCGCTTTTTTTCATATGCTTTTTGTCATATGCATATCTTTTGATGATGAATCTGCTAGGTCTTTTCTATATCTTCAATCAAATTGTTCATTTTCTTATTGTTGAGTTTTAAGAGTTCTTTATATTCTTTAGAAAAGTCTTTTATCAGATGTGTCTTGCAAATATTTTTCCCAAGTCTGTACATAGTCTCTTACTACTGCCTTTTTCAGAGCAGAAATTTTAAAATTTTAATAAAGTCTAGCTTACCAATTATTTCTTTCATGAATCATGACTTTGGTATTACCTAAAAAGCCACTGGTAAACCAAAGGTCAACTCACGTTTCTCCTTTGTTGTTTTCTAGGACTTTCATGGTTTAACACTTTACATTTACATAGCTCTAGTTTGAATTTTTGTGAGGGGTAAAGGTCTGCATGTGGATTCTTTTTTTTTTTTTTTTGCATGTGGATATAGAGTTGTTCCAGTACCATTTTTTTGAAAAGACTAATTTTCCTGCATTGTATAGCCCTAGTGTATGCGTTAGTCGCTCAGTTGTGTCCAACTTTTTGCGACCGCGTGGACTGTAGCCTGCCAGGCTCCTCTGTTCATGGAATTCTCCAGGCAAGGATATGGAGTGGGTTGCATTCCTTTCTCCAGGGGATCTTCTCAACCTAGGGACTGAACCTGGGTCTCCTGCTTTGCAGGCAGATTCTTTACCATCTGAGTTACTAGGGAAGCCCAATCTCTTTGTCAAAGATTAGTGTTCTAGGTTTGACTATTGGGAGTTTCTTTCCATTAACCCTTTGATATGTTTCCATCACTTAAAAAAAAAATTGAGCACTTCTTTACTTTCTGGCACTACAAGTAGCCCAGGCTCATCTTGTATATCTCTTGCCCCATTCCTAGAACAGTCATTCCTTCAAGAAGCCCAGTTCCTTTTACTGGAGAATAATATTCAAAATCAAGATTTGAGTGTTAGATGTGCTCATTGTTTATCAGGTTATCATTTTAAACTCTCTCAAATGATAGAGCAATTAAATAGATAGAGCAATCTAAATAGATACAACCCATGTATATAAACGTGCACAGCCCGTGAACACATATACACACATTTCAATATGTGATCATCTGTACCTATATTAAAAGTTCATACTGATATCACCAATTTTAATGCACTGCCTTATATATCATTTTAACTACTCCTGCTTGTTTAACTGAAAATTTTCACTCCAAAAGTGAGACATTTGGCTGTCAGCTTCCACCTTACTTTTACTTAATTGTTCAATTCCAGTATACATGTATAGTGATTTCAGAATTATTAACCCATACACTCATAAGAAACAATTTTATCAATTAGAATAGAGTGCAGATGTACATTTCTTTTTTTCTCCTTTAGTCCTATAGACTACTCATTTCCAAGGTCACTTCACTTAGCATTCTTCACCCCACCTTCTTTCAGTGAGGATGTATCTTACGTTTGCTGTAGAGTTATATTCTTTTGCCATATTTCACATTACATTCTGGAATCCCTCAACTTTCTAAGTGATTTCTTAAAATCTGCATACTTTAGGATTTACTTTTTTGCTGTATCTTTCTATATTTTCTGACAAATGTGCAATATCATGTATCCACTATTACAGTATAGTTTCACTGCACTAAAAAATCTATTGTTATTTTTCCCCATGTATAGATCTACTTCCTTGCCTCTCCCGGGCAACCACTGATCTGTTTATTTTCTTTAAAATATTGACTTTTTGAGAATGTCATATACATGAAATTATTCAATGTACAGTTTTTTCCTACTGCCTTCTTTCACTTAGTAATATGCATTTAAACTTCATCCATGTCTTTTCAGGTTTTATAGTACATTACTTTTAATCACCAAATGGCATTTCATTTCATGGATATCCCACTATTTGTTTATTAATTCACCTATTGAAGGACATCTTGGTTGTTAACATTTTTATTTTTTATGAATAAAGCTTCTATAATATGTACAGGTTTTGAAAGTGGAGAGTGAAAAAGTTGGCTTAAAGCTCAACATTCAGAAAACAAAGATCATGGCATCTGGTCCCATCACTTCATGGGAAATAGATGGGGAAACAGTGGAAACAGTGTCAGACTTTATTTTTCTGGGCTCCAAAATCACTGCAGATGGTGATTGCAGCCATGAAATTAGAAGACACTTACTCCTTGGAAGGAAAGTTATGACCAACCTAGATAGCATATTCAAAAGCAGACACGTTACTTCGCCAATAAAGGTTTGTCTAGTCAAGGCTATGGTTTTTCCTGTGGTCATGTATGGATGTGAGAGTTGAACTGTGAAGAAGGCTGAGCACTGAAGAATTGATGCTTTTGAACTGTGGTGTTGGAGAAGACTCTTGAGAGTCCCTTGGACTGCAAGGAGATCCAACCAGTCCATTCTGAAGGAGATCAGCCCTGGGATTTTTTTGGAAGACAGATGCTGAAGCTGAAACTCCAGTACTTTGGCCACCTCATGAGAAGAGTTGACTCATTGGAAAAGACTCTGATGCTGGGAGGGATTATAGGCAAGAGGAGAAGGGGACGACAGAGGATGAGATGGCTGGATGGCATCACTGACTCGATGGACGTGGGTCTGGGTGAACTCCGGGAGTTGGTGATGGACAGGGAGGCCTGGAGTGCTGCGATTCATGCGGTCGCAAAGAGTCGGACACGACTGAGTGACTGACCTGATCTGATCTGATCTGATGTAGACATTAATTTCCAAGTCAGTTGGGTAAATATCTAGGAGCATGATTACTGCATCAAATGACAAGACTGTGTTTAGTTTGTGAGAAACTGCCAAGCTGTCTTCTGGAGTGGTGGCATTGCATTCCTACTGGCAGTGAATGAGTTTCTGTTGCACTACATTCTTGTCAGCAATGGATATTGTCATTTTATTGTTGTTGTTGTTGTTTATATTTCAGTCCTGCTGATCAGCCTGTGGTGCTATCTCGTTGATTTAATTTGCATTTCTCTAATGACAAAGGGTGTTGAGTATGTTTTCATACACTTATTTGCCATGTGTATATCTGCTTTCGTGAAGCGTCCAGATCTTTTGCCCATTTTTAAATTTCATTGTTTGGTTTTTACTGTTGACTTTTAGACTTCTTGTATATTTTGAGTATAAATGCTTTAACAGATATGTAATTTGCAAATATTTTCCCCAGCGTGTGGCTTGTCATTATATTCTCTTGACAGTGTCATTGCAGAAGAGTTCTTAATTAAAAAAAAGTGGAAGTTATCAATTTTTCTTTCATAAATTTTACTTTTAATATATCTAAACTCTAGGTTGTATAGATTTTTTTCCTATGTTTTCTTGCCAAAGGGCTATAATTTAGCAATTTATATTTATGTCTATGATCTATTTTAGTTTTTTTAATGTATGTGTAAGACCTTTAGTCTCTATCCTCTTCATATTTTTTAACATGGACACATTTCTGTTGAAATTATTGCTTTTTCTCCATTGCATTGTCTTGTGTTTTTGTCAAAAATCAGTTGCTATATTTATGTGTCTATGGGATTTCCTGGTGGCTCAGATGGTAAGGAATTTTACTGCAATGCAGGAGACCAGGGTTTGATCTCTGGGTCAGGAAGATCCCTGGAGAAGGGAATGGCAGCCCATCCCAATATTCTTGCCTGGAAAATTCCAGGGACAGAAGCTCACCAGAGCCTTTGGTGTTCAGAGTTTTTATTGGCTTGATTATGTATTTCCTGCACAGCTGACCTTTAATCTCTAGCATCCCTCCAAGACTGAACTAACACTTTAGCCTCCAGTTCCTTCAGAGGTCACAGCTAATGTGGTGTGGCCCAAATATCCCACTATAAATCACATGGTCAAGGTCATAGCCCCTAGGCCAGCAAAGACACTCCCATTGGGTCACACATCCCAGGGACCTTGAGACCATCTTCCAGGAGCTGAGAGCAAAATTCAGACCTCTCTTTGGGTAAGGCTAATTCTCCATTACCCATCACACAGGACATAAAATTATATGGATTTTAAAGATAAAACAGAATTTAAATATACATGGTAGGGACAATATTTACCAGATTTTTGAAGAACTTGAGGTCTTTCCTTTCCAATCAGAAAGAAGGTTGTAAATTACAATATGTTTAAGTATTTTAAAGCCAACATTTTAATAAAGAAAATATTAAAAGTGGTCAATTTTTATACTTAGATAACTTAATTGTTGCAGTTTTCTGTATTATTATATGTTAATCTTTATAGGATGTTGTCTGTCTTTAACACTGTAGGAACAAGAATGTTTTACATGTTCTTCCCTCAGGGACGCATTCTTTCAATAAGAGAGGCAATTCTGTTAAATTTAACTATCATCCCTTGCTTATAAATCAATATTTTTTTTGTGTCTGTTTTTCAGTGATCAGGTTACTGTCTACAGATCTTTTCTTTGGTTTCCATTAGCATACAATACTTTTAGAATGTCACCTCTTAAAAATGAGTTTAACCAAAGCCAAAATAGCTTTCTTCATTTCAAACATGCTAGTACCTGTAGTGCCACCAGAAGGCAATTATTGCTCACTTTGAGATTTAGCTTATTAGAGGCAGAGTGCTAAAGGAAACAGGCTAATTTTTTGGTGGTTGTACTTTTCTCTTTAAAAATGAGAGATGTTCGTTGTGGCAAAGGCCTCGTAATGATGCGTGCAGTGTTCATGGGCTGTGTTGCTTGAGTGGTTTCGGAGAAAAACACTTTTTGAACATCAGATTTTTCACCCTTTCCCTATTATCTTCAGCTTCCCCTTCTTGGTTTATCAGGTGATTATGTCTGATTCAGTAGTCAGTAATACTCTCATTGCACTTGGAAATATTGCATACAAACCACCCATTAAAAGGGTAGACAGGGAAGATATCATTGAATGCTGTTTTCAGATTCGGTAGATGCCTTTTGAATTTTGTGTAGCTTCTGGGGAGGTACCCTTGCAAATTACTTTTCTTTAAAAATGTCCTTAATTTCCTTTCTAATTCATAAATTCATTTTTACTTAAACCCAGCTTCATTACTTCTCCTTCTCTTTTGTAAACTATCATAGTGAATCAGAGACTCAAAGTTCTTTAATGTCTTGGGTAGCACCCATTTTATTTTTGAATCTGTCATTTTGAAAAAGTTCCACAACTTGATCTGGGTGAGATGAAATGCAATCTTAGTGTACAATCTGTTTTAGGTCATATCTTTTGACTCAGGTTGTCATGGAAAGAGAAAATAGGACATAGGTTAAGTTTGGTCTCAGTAAATATATCAAACTTTTGATATAGATTCCTTGTATATGTAAACTTCCCAGTTTTTCTCATATTAAATATTTGTCTTCTTTCTAGTCAGAGAACTATGCAGAAATATTATTCTGTAAATAGCATCAACTGCCTAAAACAGAGCCAGAACTGGATATGATTATATAACCTTAAAAATACTTGAATATTGGGTAAACAACAAGGTCCTACTGAATAGCACTGGGAACTATATTCAATATCTTATGATAAACCATAACAGAAAATAATGCAAGAAAAAATACATATATGTATAGCCGAATCACTTTCCTGTACAGCAGAAATTAATACATTTTAAATCAACTATACTTTAATAAAAAATACTTGAATATGCATTCATTTACTTACTAAATATTAGTTAATTCACATTAGTTTAGAAAACAGTACATTGTAACTAGTTCCACAATGATTAAATTTAGAATGATAATTGTGACTAATAAAAAATAACTTATGTGCCGTCTTGCAAAAAAAAATATATTCATCTAATTTTTAAGATTTTTTTTTGAGAACTAAATATTTTTAAGTATGTTCTAAACTTGAAACTGCTATGAAAATTATTGAGTGAAAGAAAAATATGTGTAGGTTTCACACTGACTTTGGATTTTACACTTATAACCTTGAAATTTAGTATTAAGATCAATGTATTTGTAAAGTTCATTTAGCTTGATATTTGTCTGTATATTGGCCAGGGAGAACTTTAATTCTCACTACACCACAGGTAGGGAGTTGTCTGGGCTCTCAATTTCCCAATCATTTGTAGCATTGCGTAAGTAATATATGCCCTTGGTATGTTACTTAATAAAGCTACTGAGTCTTCTTTTGTTATTGCTTTCACAGAAAAACATGTGTTTATGGTCAGTCACTTTGTCATGTCTTCAGGCTCCTCTGTCCATGGAGTTTTCAAGGAAAGAATACTGGAGTGGTTTGTCATTTCCTCCTCCAGGGGATCTTCCTGACCTAGGGACCAAACCCACATCTCTTGCATCTCCTGCATGACTGAAAATGCTGGCTTAGCCATTATGGATGACAGTGTGGAGATTCCTTTAAAAATTGGAAATAGAACTGGCATTTGACCCAGCAATCCCACTTCTGGGCATACACACCAAGGAAACCAGAATTGAAAGAGACACGTGTACCCCAATGTTCATCGCAGCACTGTTTATAATAGCCAGGACATGGAAGCAACCTAGATGTCCATCAGCAGATGAATGGATAAGAAAGCAGTGGTACATATATACAATGGAGTATTACTCAGCCATTAAAAAGAATACATTTGAATCAGTTCTAATAAGGTGGATGAAACTGGAGCCTATTACACAGAGTGAAGTAAGCCAGAAAGAAAAACACCAATACAGTATACTAACACATATATATGGAATTTAGAAAGATGGTAACGATAACCCTGTATGCAAGACAGCAAAAGAGACACAGATGTGTAGAACAGTCTTTTGGACTCTGTGGGAGAGGGCGAGGGTGGGATGATTTGGGAGAATGGCATTGAGACATGTATATTATCATATGTGAAACAAATTGCCAGTTCAGGTTCGATGCAGGATACAGGATGCTTGGGGCTGGTGCACTGGGATGACCCAGAGGGATGGTATGAGGAGGGAGGTGGGAGGAGGGTTCAAGATGGGGAGCATATGTACACCCGGGGTGGATTCATGTCAATGTATGGCAAAACTAATACAATATTGTAAAGTAATTAGCCTCCAATTAAAATAAATAAATTTATTTTAAAAAGACATAAAAAAAAAATCCCTCAACATTTGGGAAAAAAAAACCCCACAAAACTATGGCATACAGTCCCATCAGTTCAGTTCAGTTCAGTCTCTCAGTCATGTCCGACTCTGTGACACCATGAATTGCAGCACGCCAGGCCTCCCTGTCCATCACCAACTCCCGGAGTTCACTGAGACTCATGTCCATCAAGTCGGTGATGCCATCCAGCCATCTTATCCTCTGTCGTCCCCTTCTCCTCCTGCCTCCAATCCCTCCCAGCATCAGAGTCTTTTCCAATGAGTCAACTCTTCGCATAAGGTAGCCAAAGTACTGGAGTTTCAGCTTTAGCATCATTCCTTCTAAGGAACACCCAGGGCTGATCTCTTTTAGAATAGATTGGTTGGATCTCCTTGCAGTCCAGGGGACTCTCAAGAGTCTTCTCCAACACCACAGTTCAAAAGCATCAATTCTTCGGCACTCAGCTTTCTTTGCAGTCCAACTCTCACATCCATACATGACCACTGGAAAAACCACAGTCCCATCACTTCATGGCAAATAGAAGGGGAAATGTGAAGAACTGACAGATTTTATATTTTTGGGCTCCCAAATCACTTCAGACAGTGACTGCTGCCATGAAATTAAAAGATGCTTACTCCTTGGAAGGAAAGCTATGACCAACTTGGACAGTATATTAAAAAGCAGAGACATCACCTTGCAGACAAAGTTCCTATAGTCAAAGTTATGGTTTTTACAGTAGTCATGTATGGATGTGAGAGTTGGACCATAAAGAAGACTGAGTGCTGAAGAATTAATGCTTTTGATTGTGGTGCAGGAGAAGACTCTTGAGAGTCCCTTGGACTTCAAAGAAGTCAAACCAGTTAGTCCTAGAGGAAATCAAGCCTGAATATTCATTGGAAGGACTGAGGCTGAAACTTCAATACTCTGGCCTCCTGATGCAAAGAGCTGGTTCATTGGAAAACCCTAAACAACTCTGAATACCCTAATTTTTAAAAAAAGGTATGGGAAACTGTGTTAAGCATAAATCAACATTTTTGTTTGTGTGTGTGTTTTTTTTTAAACAGCAGTAATTCATGTATTTAAAAAGAATTGACAGGCTGACTCAGTCAGTGGTAGAGCTGGCTAGTGGTTATAGGTGAACCATGGAGGCTTTTACAAAATGTTTTACTTATGGAATACCTATATTATTTTATTTTTAAAAATAGGATCCTATTAACTTTAATCAGAATACTCATTGTACTTCCCTGGTGGCTCAGATGGTAAACTGTCTGCCTGCAATGTGGGAGACCTGGGTTCGATCCCTGGGTCGGGAAGATCCCGTGGAGAAGGAAATGGCAACCCACTCCAGTACTCTTGCCTGGAAAATTCCATGAACTGAGGAACCTGATAGGCTACAGTCCATGGGGTTACGAAGAGTTGGACACGACTGCGTGACTTCACTTTCACTTTTCACTTTCTGGTTTCAGTTCAGTTCTATTCAGTTGTTCAGTTGTGTCTGACTATTTGAGATCCCATGGACTGCAGCACACCATGCTTCCCTGTCCATCACCAACTCCCAGAGCTTACTCAAACTCAAGTCCATTGAGTCGGTGATGCCATCCAACCATCTCATCCTCAGTTGTTTGAGGTTATTGATTTTTCTCCCTGCAATCTTGATTCCAGAGTGTGTTTCATCCAGCCCAGCATTTTGCATCATGTACTCTGCATAAAAGTTACATAAGCAGGGTGACAATATACAATCTTGATACACTCCTTTCCTGACATGGAACCAGTCTTTTGTTACATGTCCAGTTCTAACTGTTGCTTCTTGACCTACATACAGATTTCTCAGGAAGCAGGTAAGGTGGTATGGTATTCCCATCTCTTTCAGAATTTTCCACAGTTTATTGTGATCCACACAGTCAAAGGTTTTGGCATAATCAATAAAGGAGAAGTGGATGTTTTTCTGGAACTCTCTTGCTTTTTCAATGATCCAATGAATATTGGCAATTTGATCTCTGGTTCCTCTGCCTTTTCTAAATCCAGTTTGAACATCTGGAATTTCATGGCTCAAGTATAATATCTGGATTCAAGATATAAGAACAAAATATAGTTATCTGAGTCATGTCATTTGGTACTTTTATGGCTTTTATTGCTCTTAATGAATTGTTGTTTGGTGTGACTTCATCAGATTATACTCAGGGATATTTCAGGAAGCAATCCTATTGAATTCATTGCTTTGTCTAATGAAAAGATATTATCGTAACACATGAAAGTGAAAGTCTCTCAGTCATGTCCAACTCTTTGTGATCCCATTGACTAAACAGTCCATGGAATTCTCCAGGCCAGAATACTGGAGTGAGTAGCCATTCCCTTCTTCAGGGAATCTTCCCAACCTGGGGATCTTCCCAACCCAGGAATTGAACCCAGGTCTCATGCATTCCAGGTGGATTCTTTATCAGCTGAGGCACCCAGGGAAGCTCAAGAAAACTGGAGTGGTTAGCTTATCCCTTCTCCTATGGATCTTCCTGACCCAGGAATTGAACTGGAGTCTCCTGCATTGCAGGTGAATTCTTTTCCAGCTGAGCTACCAGGGAAACTCAACACATAGATGTTAGCAAGAGCATAAAAGTCATGGCAGATTATAGTTTCCCAAAATGACCTCAATAATATTTCCCTATTCCATATGCTTTTATGCATGTGACTTTGTCACTCAATTAAAAGATGGATCTATTTCTGCAACCCCTTAAATCTGAGTGGACCACTTTGGTAGAAGTAAACTTTATACTTTCAGAGGCCAGGTGGTAAGAAGCCTTTCAGTCTCTACCAGGGACTGTTGGAATGTTTGCTTTGGAGATGCTGCCACAAGGACACCAGAGTCCATGCTATGTGAAAAGCCCAAGTAACATGGAGAGACCATGAATGATGCTTGGCTGGCAGCCCTTGTGGAGATTGTAGTGGGTAGCCATGTCAGATGGCTGTAGCACCAGTGAATATCTGACTGTATTTTCATGAGAAACCCTGGGTGAAAGGTACCCTCTGAAGCCCAATTAACCAGCAAAAATGTGAGAAACAATAATAAATTATTTTTCTAAGGCACCAGGTTTTGGAATGATGTGGTCACATAAGCAACAGGTAACAGGCCAGAACCTGGATGAATAAAGCACTGGAGTTTTAACTCCATTTTATGGCTGTACCCTTATTTCTACTTTGACTCAATTCTTGTATGTGTTTTGCATTACTAATGTCTAGTTGGTATATTTATTTTGTAAGAAAGGTGAATGTACATAATGCTTCATGTATAAAATCATATTATGTCCAAGTGCAAGAGTACATATTAATCCAATTACCTTTTCTGAGATTTGTAAAGAAAACAGAAGGATACTAAGAAATAACATTATATTCTTGCTTCTCAAGAAAATAGAGATTTGATGAGCAAGAGCAAGTCTCTTACTCTACTTGTCCTAACAAGTAAAAAAAAAAAATGTTTGCTTATGTAGAGTTATTCAGCTTCCAAGCTATGCATGCAAATCTACTTGAGAAAAAAGATCACACAATGCTAAACATGTCATACTTTAGCACATAAAAGAATAAAGCACTATGTTTCTGACCTCTGAGGCATTATTCATCAGAATGATGAGGTATGCAGGTGAAGGTGACAGATAAAACAAAATGTATGAATTCTTAAATTAGTAACTAATAGAATTTCTGGTTCATTTATCTCAAAAATTTGCAATATCTAGCTTACTAAATATGGAAAATAGAAACTGCCCGTATATAATAACAAAGACATCTTATTGTTCAGGAAACAATGCTGGAAATTTAAATAGGACAAAAATAGGTAAAAACAAATGCATTTTACATATAAGCAAGTCTTTATTAAAGAATACTTCTTCCTTTCTACTGAAGATTCCTTTCTATTTTTTTTCTCAAGTATTAAAATAGCTCATTTGCTTTTGCCTTTAAACAAATCAAGAGTGTGTTTTAAAAGAGCATGGTTTCTATGGTTTTACATTCAGTTCAGTTCAGTTCAGTAGCTCAGTCATGTCCGACTCTGCAACCCCATGGACTGCAGCACACCAGGCTTCCCTGTCCATCACCAACTCCCAGAGCTTGCTCAAACTCATGTCCATCAAGTCGGTGAGGCCATCCAACCATCTCATCCTCTGTCATCCCCTTCTCCTCCCGGCTTCAATCTTTCCCAGCATCAGGTTCTTTTCCAATGAGTCAGTTATGTGCTTCAGGTGGCCAAAGTACTGGAGTTTCCGCTTCAGCATCAGTCCTGCCAGTGAATATTCGGGACTGATTTCCTTTAGGACGGATTGATTGGATCTCCTTGTGGTCCAAGGGACTCTCAAGAGTCTTCTCCAATACTACAGTTCAAAAGCATCAATTCTTTGGTGCTCAGCTTTCTTTATAGTCCAATTTTCACATCCATGGTTTTACATTAGGTAAGGGCATATGAAAGTACTGCAAATTGTCCTGCACAAAGGAGATGAAATACCCAAATGATGCCAGTATGAATTTCTTGTCTTTTTAAGCAATATATGGAAAGTTGAGAAAACCAAATTATCTTCTAAGTAGTGTTTAAAGAAGAGATTATATTTTTCAAGTTCATGTAAGTGCTCATAGTTGTTGTTCAACTGCTACATCATGTCCAACTCTTTACAACCCCATAGACTGTAACCCGCCAGGCTTCTCTGTCCATGGGGTTCTCCTGGCAAGAATATTGGAGTGGGTTCCCATTTCTTTCTCCAGGGGTAATGCTCACAGTATGTATATTTAAATAAAAGTATATCAATGCACCTTTGTGTAGGTAAACAATTTTAATTAAATTGTAGAACATTTAGCCTTACAGGGGCAGGGATTTTATTTGTTCGGAGCAGTGATGGGGCCTTGGCTGCACCCCTGCTCCAAAGGGTGTGTCAGCAATGTTGAATATTTAACATTCTCTCTGACATTCTACTAGTTTTACAATGGAAGGCAGTGAAATTTGATGTTTTGAATGAGGCAGGGTAGAGATGGAGTATAGGTTGGGAGGTCAGTGGTAGAAAATAAAGAAAGTGAACCTACAATTTGACTTCATGATCACTGATTTTTATTTTTACTGTTTCCTCAGCGTTTCAGACATAAGGTGCTGATAAATCAATAACATGGAAGTCCTCACTTTATACAATAAACGCATGTCTTTTTAAAATTATTATTTTGGTTTTCATTAGTGAATTCCACCACATACCTATAACAGTTCCTGATACTTAAGGTGCATAGTCAATAGCTATTCACCCACATGGAAATAATCATAGCTAATCTATCACCATTGATATCACTTGCTGTATGCTAAGTACTGTAGTAACTATCTTTCATATACTAGCTGATTGAATTGTGACAGAAATGTGATGAAGTAGGTTTTGTTATCTTCTTTTCTGACACAAGAAACTGAGTTACAGGGAATAACTGGCCTGAGACCGCATTTCTCACTGTAGGTAGAAAAGAAATTTCTGACTGTAGAGTGACCCACCAAACTGCGCTACCTCTCTGAAAGTAAAGTTCTAAGATATGAGAGGTGGCTGTTTATTTACATGTTCCTTTAGGAGAACCTGAGAGATTGATCTGAGAAGGAAGATCAAATTGGGAAGAATTTGGGTTATTCTGCAGAGGAGTGGCTGGAACTTGAGAAACAAGAAGCGATGTTGTTTTGAATAATTACTTTCCTCACTCAGGTCATAGGTCTTGCAGGAAAGCCTCCTGCACTAGATTGAGTGAAAGATGTAGTTGTCATGATTACCGAGTGGGCTGAAGTGACAGAATAAATGACCTCACTGGAGCAGTGTCGCTCTCCAGGAGCCTGATGCACAGAAAACCAGGGGGAATTTTAGGGTAATTTGAACAATATTTGCAGAGGTGGCAGCACAATGCTCTTTCTTCACAGCAGGCAGCAGTAGTGGGGAGTCTTTTTTAGGGCTCTGTTCTTATCACCTAAAACTTACAAAGCTTAACTGACTGCCAGGATAATTAACCCCCCTGTATACTGGAGGTTCTTTTAGATCCACTTCCGATACATTAAGGAAAAGAAAGAAAATAATCATTTTCAGGTTGAGCAGCCTGGCCCTTGGATGCTGATACATGGCAAATTGCAGCCCAATAGGAAATGAAACCATATTCCTGAAAAACAATTTTGCAAGAAACCTATTATTTTTCCCCTTATTTTTGAGTGTATAAAATTGTAATATACTTTTTAGATTTTATTATTTACAATGCCTCAAAGTGGTGGTGGGGTTGATATTAGAATCGTGGTACACTGGCACCGAAAGAGATCCATTGCAACTAAACCAACCCTCTCATTTTATATTAATCATAACTACCATACAAACCTAGGATGTATAAGGTTTGAATGGAATAATAAGCAAACTATTCTGTACTTTCAGATTGCCTACTGATCGTAATGCTTGCTCAAGCCTTCTATCTAGGGTAAGTAATTCAAACCCTTTTCACTTAAATGAAAATGCTCAAGGAGCTTTGTGGATCTCAAACACATGGCATGATTGTCACTGAATAGTTGCAAGAAATAAACAACCTCTGTATCAATGAAACAGTTATAGTGCTTTGGCTTATCAACATGGGTCCACATCCATCATAAGAAAAAAAATAACTTGACATTTGCTATTTTTAACAATAAAGCCAAGCCACATAGCATGGAGACCATTACTCCTGAAAGATACTGAAGTCTTCCTAAGTATTACTGCATTAATCCAGATTACATACCAGCTGTGAAATTTATGGTCCATCCCTAATATGAAATATTATTCATCATTTAAAAGGAATGAATGAAATATATACATTAGTTCTCCACATGATAAGAGGTATTTTAAAAATGTGATTTCATACAACCATTTGAATATGACGCTATGAACAGGAAGGAGAAAATGGAAGAACACATACCAGGTAGTTAAAATAAATGGCCTGGTTGAGAGTGTAAGTGGGGATGGGAGGATAGGAATAAATGCACAGAGAAAGGGCAGCAGAGAGAAGAGAAAAGAAGAAACCACTTCACCTTAAAACATATCAAATACACACTTCTGATTGCATATGTATGTAGAAAATACATGTGTAAAAATCACATCACACTCCTCCATACCCAAAAGAACATAATTGTAAACAGGATATCATCCTTGCACTATATGAGTCTACAGCTATGAAACAGTGGAATATGCTCTAGACTGAGAGGCAGAAACTTGGGTATGACTCCAATCACTTTGACTTCCTATCTGAGAGCATCTGAACAAGTTCCTCAGTTTCCATGGGGAAGCAGGAGCCATGACTCTCAGTCTAAACGCTAAATTTGCAATTTCCTAGCTGTGTGACTGAGCATTTTTCACATTGAAAAATGATGAAAAAATTGCATATGTTACTGTAAGAATTAAATGAGATGTGCAATTTAACAAACTGAAATCAAATTTCAGGAAAAAGTCCTTTCTTCTCCTTTCTATGCCATTTCTGAGTTAATTCTCTTATATCTGTAGTCTAAAACTTGAACGCTCTAAGTTTGAACACAGTGATATCTTAACAACCCCCATTAAGTGTTATGTTATTCTGTACACCTTGCAAGTGCTATAGTTGTAGTGACTTGGGAAATTAATATGATCTAAATTAATTAATCTGAGAGGCTTCATACTAGGGGTCTTGAATGATAGGTAGAATTTGCATGGGAGAAGACATTCTAGGTAGCAGAAAAATCTGAACAACAGGTACTCTTTCTGGATCAATACTGAATCAATAATGCATACATTCCTCAAAGATTTTATGCTGGAAAAATTAGAGAATAATCTTGATACATAGAAAAAGCTCATGTTTTATATCATTAAAGATGGATATAATAACTTTAAGTATATGGAAAATTAAGAAGTACAGGGTTAATGTTTAACTTGGGGGGCACTGAATTAAAAAGGACTGAAAAAATGATGCCATGATCAAATGAGTATATATAGTTTGTTGGTTATGCCTAGCATGAAGATTGTAGAGTATTTGCTTATAGACTTTCTCATAGATTTTTTGTTATGCTGTGTGTATTTTTCCTGATCACAGTGTAATCAATCAACAGATTTTTTTATTAGGGGACCTGGTGGAGAAGGCAATGGCACCCCACTCCAGTACTCTTGCCTGGAAAATCCCATGGATGGAGGAGCCTGGTAGGTTACAGTCCATGGGGTCGCTAAGAGTTGGACACGACTTCACTTTCACTTTTCACTTTCATGCATTGGAGAAGGAAATGGAAACCCACTCCAGTGTTCTTGCCTGGAGAATCCCAGGGACGGGGGAACCTGGTGGCTGCCATCTATGGGGTCACACAGAGTCGGACACGACTGATACGACTTAGCAGCAGCAGCAGCAGCAGCAGTGTCTCTGGTTAATAGTAAGTTTTTACTCAGTCAGGGATTTTATCTTATACTTCTTTGGTGTCCATTCATCTCCTTGATTGAAGCACATCTTAAAGTATTAATTTCTTTGATTGAATCCCCTGAAATACTATAAACATTCTATCTCCATTTGCTTATGAAGAGTTTGCAAATTAATATTTATTAATGAATTTGTGATGTATTTCAGAGGTTGAAGAGATTGAAATCTCAAATCCTGGTATTTATTCCTCTCACCATCAAGTGAAAAAGTTGTTTGTGTGTGTGTGTGTCTTTAGCTGCTCAGTTGTATCTGACTCTTTGCAACCCTTTGGACTGTAGCTTGCCAGGCCCCTCTGTCCATGGGATTTTTCAGGCAATACTGGAGTAGCTTGTCATTTCCTCCTCAGGAGATCTTCTAGACCCAGGGATCAAACCTGCATTGGGATCCCTGGGTGGATCCCAGGCAGATTCTTTACCCACTGAGCCACCAGGGAGCCCAAAGAAGTGATACAGGAGGAATAATTGCCAAATGGAAAACGAAGCATTACTTAGTCATTTGTCAAGCTTCTTAGAAATTCCCAAAGATCTTCCCTGGGAAAACAGTTGAAGCTGCATTGTGAACTCAAGGCTACATTGGTAGCCTAATTCCTCTGCCTGTTCCACTTCACAGCAATTTCAGATTGCTGGGCCATTGTTTTTCACCTAATGACATTTAGAGATAGGCATGGAGGGCTTTACCTGAGAAAGCTGGCTCATCCAATGGGCTTCCAAAATGGGATAGCTAAAGCGAAACAGCCAAAGCCAGATGGTTTGGAGGGTTCAGACTCTCTTGTCCCATCAACCACGTGGTCACAAAACAGAAGAAAGCTGTACCATTGCTTCATGAAGCAAAAAGAGAAGGAAGAACAAAACTTGGTATAATGAATATCTTGAGCTTGGGCTAGGCTAAACAACTGCAGTACAATGTGATAGATGTTAAAATAGGTAAGTGGTAGATGGAGTGATGTGACAAAGGTGGAAGTGATAAATTCCTTGTGTGAACCCAGGAAGGCCTCATAGAGAAAGCCACATAAGAGGTAAGCAGATGTTTGCCAGAATAATGATGACAACAAGGAGGAAGCTCCAGAAATTTGGGATTTGGTAAACTATGGTTTGAGTGAACTCCAGGAGATGGTGATGGACAGGGAGGCCTGGCATGCTGCGATTCATGGGGTTGCAAAGAGTCAGACACGACTGAGCGACTGAACTGAACTGATAGAAAGTCTTGGGAAAAACTGAAGAAACTCATAGAGCAAATGTGAAAACCAGGGATGCAGGGTGTCTTTATCTCACAGACTTTGAGTGGTTTTAAAGTTTTTTTATGTTAATTAAGTGTGTGGTGTGTGGGAATCTGGAGGTGTGGGTGATGTCCACGACATGGGACAGTGTCGCTCTGGGATGCGGGTGAGCCCTCTGACAGCGGGTCACCCTGGGTCCTGCTGGGGCTGAGCTACTGGGCCTCAGGGGACAGGGCTTCGCTGCAAGTCCAAAGTGTGTTGCCAGCAGTTGTATGTACTTTTGTATGTCCTTTGTATTGTCCTTTTGAATTCAGCGTCTTAACACATTCCTGTCATCGTAACGTTCATGTTTGTATTTTTGAAAACTGAGCATAGTGAAAACCTTTTTGAATCATTTTTATTTTGGATTATAAAAATGGGGCAAATGCTATGAGGCATTTAATGCAATAAACATACATGTATACATGTGCACACACCCATTTAACAAAAAAAGAGAGATCCTTCAGTTCAGTTCAGTTCAGTTCAATTCAGTCGCTCCGTCATGTCGGACTCTTTGTGACCCCATGAATTGCACCACGCCAGGCCACCCTGTCCATCACCAACTCCCGGAGTTCACTCAAAGTCACGTCCATCGAGTCGGCGATGCCATCCAGACATCTCATCCTCTGTCATCCCCTTCTCCTCCTGCCCCCAATCCCTCCCAGCATCAGAGTTTTTTCCGATGAGTCAACTCTTCGCATGAGGTGGCCAAAGTACTGGAGTTTCAGCTTTAGCATCATTCCTTCTAAAGAACACCCAGGACTGATCTCCTCTAGAATGGACTGGTTGGATCTCCTTGCAGCCCAAGGAGAGATCCTTACTTATCTGATAAAAAGGTAAGTAAGCGGATATGAAATCTCATCCTAAAGAACAGAGGCTTCATCCAGTGATGTCTATGAGAGGGGTGATGAAAACAAGATACAGAATTTAAGGTTTTTCTAATGATATAAATATTTGCTTAGCTCTAAAGATGTCATCACATACATATTTCCATAATATTAGCTCCCTATAGTTGCTTTGAAAAATTATGAAAATTATCAACAAACTTGTGACAAATTATCAACAAACTTGGTGGCTTAAAATAATATACATTATTTTCTTTTTATTTGATTCACGAGCAGCACATTTATTCCTAGGATATAAACCAAAAGAAACCTAATGTAGACCTTCACTTTTGTTTTCCTGTTTCATAGCCTCTCTGAATTATATCTGCTTTTCATTGATGATAATGTCCTCAGTAAACCAAGCATTTGGATGTTATTGAGTGGCATTTATTATTTTACAGTTCTGGAGATTAGAACTTGGAATTGAGTTTCTCCAGGCTAAAATGAAGGTTCACCAGGGCTGACTTCCTTCTACAAGGTCTAGGGGAGAGTCCATGTTCTTGCCTTTTTCAGTTTATAGGCTGCCTGCCTGCATATTGTGGCTCCTGGACTGCTTCCATTTCCAAAAACAGCAATGGGCAGGTGAGTATGTCTCATGTTGCATTGCTTCTGCCTCCATCTTTCATTTATAAGGAACCTTGTAATTACATGGGGACCACTTGGATAATCCAGGATAATTTCCTCACGCCAAGGTTAGCTGATAGCTGTTAGCTGGTTAATTCTTCTCTCCATGTAACCTAACATATTCATGTATTCTAAAGATTAGGATGTGAGCATTTTGGGAGGACCATTATTCTGCCCACGACACATAATTTGTATACACTGATTGAACTGATTACTTTTTCAGTATCCTATTCCAATAGCACTGTCCTACAGCAATAATTATAATGATAATAACAGGTTATAGGCTAACTATATAAGAGATCAAAAGATCAAATAAAAAGTTATTATCACAGATCTTCTAAAAATGTTTAAGACATTGGCAGGTAGCTTATCTTTCTTGAGAAATGACTCAGCCAAGCAGCAGAAGGATTCATTTAGATAACATTTTATTTGTTAGAGCAAGATTTGACAGACTTCATTTTAACAGCTGTAGAAATTAAGTTAAAATCACAACATTTGGTGTATTGGCATACTTTTACAGGTAAGTGCAGAACAATTACATATATTTTGAAATAAAATCCCTGCTTCTATATTTTAATTTGAAGATTGGAAGGTAGAAGACTTACATTTTAGGAGATATGTTTTACTAGTGGAAAACTGTCAGAAAATATATTCTCTGTGGAAGTTTATACAGTCAGTTCTCAGTGATCTCTTTGTTATAAATAACATTTTTAATATGTACTTTTCTGAACAGAAAAAAATAGCAATTCACTTTATGAATACTTTCATATTTACAGTGCCCTTTTAAAAATATTAAGTTAAAAGGGAATATTGCAATGTGAACTATAATATTTCTAAAATTAAAAGAAATAAAGAACTCAGATATATGAGTCTAATGAGATACAGTATTTTTCACTGCACTGAAAGGTTATGGAATAGAGCACTTCAGGTTTATATACATGATTTTTACATTTACAGGCATGAACAATATTATAATCTGACACATTTATGTACTACTGAATAAGCATTTGAAGTCACAATCTGTGAAATAAGTATAGAAAGAGCATATATTTCATTCTAATATTAACATAAAAACAGAACAGAAATGTTTAGTTTTTTTTGTGAAGTTTTGTGTTTTCTATTAGAATAGAAAATTGATGCAACAAGTACAAGTCTAAGTTGTTTCAGTAAAACTTTAAGTTCAGAACAACTCATGGAATTGTAAGATGTGTTTATTCAACTCTCATCTATTTTACAAAGTCTGCTCAAAATACATCTCATTGTTATAACATTCACTCTCTTTTTACTGTTTCATATTCTACCCCTTCATTTTCTTATGCTCTACTTTCTGTAACAGAGCTCATTACCAAGGTGATAGAGGACTAGTTTCAAAGGCAACATGAGTCACAATAATATCAAGCCAGTGGGTTTCCTTCAGGACAGTCATACATTTTTTTGTGTTAGAAAGAAAATCTTTCCTTGGGTGCAGTGATATCATTCTGAAAAACTAATTACTTTCCAAATATCTGCATTACTATTTTTGACACAGCTAAGTAAGTCATGTAGAAAAGCTTACTATAGCTATATGGTACATAATTGTATCTTGTATTATCTACAGTTCCTACACATTTATACATTGGCCATCCACAGCTGGGCATTTTTATTTCTGCATAACAATAACCATCCATAGTTCTGTTTACCTCAAACATCCAAAACAACAAGGGACATTTTTGAATAATCTATAATATTCTTCTTGGATCTAAAAAAAATAAAAAAAATAAAATAAGAAATGTGAAACATAATTGCAACAATCACATCAAATTATTTTCAAATCACATTAAACTTATATTTGGTTTTATAAATTATTGTTGCTTTCTGATTATATGTCAGAATACACTCAACTGAATGTAAGCTATATTATCTATATTCCTACTAGCAAGTTTTTAAAAGCACATTTTGCTATGAACAACAGGTGTTCTGATTATTTCAATGTTAAGATGTACTGCATTTAGGCAATAAAGGCACAAGTCATAAATTTATGAAAATGAGAATTTTTATCAATTTGTTCACTCATGCTACATACATATACTAGAAGGTTGACAAGAATAGCAAATTCTTTACCTTTCTAGATAAGATACACAAGAATAAGAAGATGAACATCCCCTGGAAAGCATTGCTGACGGTGAAGAGATAAGCTGTCACCACCGATGCGTGTACAACATGGAGAACGCCAAAGATCCAGGTGGTACCAAGGAGGAAAAGGAGGGCAAGAGCTCCTCGGGCACAAGACCTGGAAGAAATTTGCAATGTTCCAGCTGAGAAAGCTATGAAGACTTAACACGTCCTCAAATCCTTTAAATTTTGTAGGAAGTTGGAATAACCCAGAAATCTTTGGTAAAGCCCAACGAGAATTCTGAAACTGATAAACTGTGCCATAGTTACATGGGACAGGCTAGCGTAAGTGCACTGTGGCTGAGACATGTGTCCAAATTCACGGTAGCATTATTAAAATCTGGTAGTTTTGAGAAATTTCCTTAATCTTAAGATATGCTCATCTGGTATACTACAGTATGTATGCTTTGATTTCAAAATTAATGTTGCAGGAACTCCTGGAGCTAAGACATATAGCTGTTAGGAAGCATTCTCCCTAAGAAACCTTGAAAAATATACCATGTGGATTTAGGTCAGCACATAGGCAGGACATCAAAGGAAGCGTCTGCTTTCCTTTTAGGCTCAGTAGAGAAGAACATGTAAGATATAAAACATTTTTTTGGGGGGGGTTTCCAATACAGTTACTTCAAAGTAAATTCATGTTAGAATGCTGATTTCTTAAACACACACACACACACACACACACACACAGGAACATACTCTCTTACATATTTTCAACTTACCGCCTCTGAGTTTTGGTAAAACATTCAATCCAGCTCACTGAGGACACTGCCTTGAAAATGAGGCAACTGATGCTTATTTTCTCATTCATTCTTACTGCAATCATTCTTTACTGCAGAAGATATTTTTGCAGTGTACCACAGAAAATGAGTCATTTTCAACTTTATTAAAACCAGCAACTTACATGTTACTATGAATGGTGAGGAGTAAAAGAAAGTAATAAAACATTTGCTAAATTCTAACTATAAATCTTGTGCAAGATATTGAAACTACAGAAGTGTTCCCAAGCGACCCAAACATCAGTTGTTTCTAATGTTCCCTACAGTACACTTCAGTTTTTCCTGAACAAACCGCTTACAGGATCTCAATAAATCAGTTTTAAAGGGCAGGAGGTGAGGAAAAATCATGGCAGCATGCAAACTAGGAATCACAAGAAAGAAACACAGCTACTAAGCTCTGAGAACTGCTTTGAGAAGAAGATCTTAAGGCTGGCTTTTGTCTTAAAATGTAGTCATTATTCTGCCCCCCTGCAAAGGGGAGTATGTTCAAAAAAGATTACTTATCATTTGATCTGTGGTGATTACAGGCTTATTAAACATATTAAGTGCTATTAAGCAGTAAATATTTTAAATATGATGGGAGAAAATGTGAGAAAATAATTTAAAAACTGCCTTCCAAAAATTATCTGCACTTTAAGTTACTAAAGCTTTGAATTGCTAAAGAAAATACAATCGAAGAAATGCTTACCTTATGTTCTCATAGCAACTAACTTCTGGTTTCAACCCCGCAGTGTGACGAAAAACTTTGTATATGATAACTCCAAATGCCAAGAGATTAACCTGAGAAAATAATTTCAAGAGATAATTTTCATAACAAACTAGATACATATATGAAATAAACACGTGGCAAAGATATAAAATAAATAGAAACCAGCAAACCATGGCATTTTTATGTATATTAAGAAGTAGAAATCCTCTGGTAGATGTATGCAAACAAAGATGTGGTTGATCTTTACAATACCACTGAAAATTGTCAGTACGAGTCATAGTAGTACAATTCGCCAGATTGTATTAAGCACCTGTTCAAGGATTTCTTCAGATGTTACGATCATGTCTACAGATTGATGAATATCATCTTCTGCCAATAATAGGGGTAATATACATATTAAGATAAATTTTGGTTTGAAAAACTTAATGAATATCAGAGAAATCAAATTTTTGTTCATTAAATTGCTATTTCTTTGAAAAGAAGTTTTAGTGATAATTCTGTCAATCCTTTGAAAATTTTAACTAGAAAAGAGAAATTTGAAAGGAAATTAGAAAAAAACACTCTCAAGTTCTATCACTATAAAAAGTTTGAATAAATTTTGTTTTGTATGGTTCCTCTAGCTATCTCTCTTAATATTATGCTGAGATTTAATTTTCCTGAATTTAACCTCATAAACTTTCAAAATGAATGTTTCAGTGAAATATGTTTGTTTGAAGACATGTACATTTTATGGATAAATATTTATATTCCATAATATATATTCCCAAGTATGGGTTATACAGAATGCACAGGATTTTTACCCCTTCTAAAATGACTTTATTATGAAAAACTTCCATTTCTTTTTTTTCCTTTTCTTGTATTCTTGGAGATTTATAAGACATATTTATAGTGTCAGAGGATTAATTGAGGGATATATTTTAAATGTACATTTATTTTAACAAAAGCATATTAATAATGTGAAATATTAAAATTATAAAAATAATTTGTAGATTAATCTTCTATTGAATATATTTTATTAACCCAAACAGATTTTTCAAAAGCATTTTATAACAGCAGTAGCAAAGTGCAGTATTTTAATTTTTGGCTAATTCTTATACTAGTATTTCAGAAACTTAGAGAAAAATTATGTTTTTTCTTCCATATTCTAAAAATTTTACATCAGGCCAGTTCAGTTCAGTTCAGTTCAGTCGCTCAGTTGTGTCCGACTCTTTGCAACCCCATGAATCGCAGCACACCAGGCCTCCCTGTCCATCACCAACTCCCGGAGTTCACCCAGACCCACGTCCATTGAGTCAGTGATGCCATCCAGCCATCTCATGCTCTGTTGTCCCCTTCTCCTCTTGCCCCCAATCCCTCCCAGCATCAGAGTCTT
>NW_011494954.1:3460775-3469376 GCF_000754665.1 Bison bison bison | reverse complement strand
TTTTGAATATGCTATCTAGGTTGGTCATAACTTTCCTTCCAAGGAGTAAGCGTCTTTTAATTTCATGGCTGTGGTCACCATCTGCAGTGATTTTGGAGCCCCCAAAAATAAAGTCTGACACTGTTTCCACTGTTTCCCCATCTATTTCCCATGAAGTGATGGGACCGGATGCCATGATCTTTGTTTTCTGAATGTTGAGCTTTAAGCCAACTTTTTCACTCCCCACTTTCACTTTCCTTAAGAGGCTTTTTAGTTCCTCTTCACTTTCTGCCATAAGGGTGGTGTCATCTGCATATATGAGGTTATTGATATTTCTCCCGGCAATCTTAATTCCAGCTTGTGTTTCTTCTAGTCCAGCGTTTCTCATGACGTACTCTGCATATAAGTTAAATAAGCAGGGTGATAATATACAGTCTTGACGTACTCCTTTTCCTATTTGGAACCAGTCTGTTGTTCCATGTCCAGTTCTAACTGTTGCTTCCTGACCTGCATACAGATTTCTCAAGACACAGGTCAGGTGGTCTGGTATTCCCATCTCTTCCAGAAAATTTTACATAGCTTTTGAAAATCATAGGGGTTTCCTTGAAGGCTCAGCTGTAAAGAATCCACCTGCAATGCAGGAGCCACAGGAAGATCTCCTGGAGGAGGAAATGGCAACCCACTCCAGCATTCTTGTCTGGAAAATCTCATGGACAGAGGAGGTGGCAGGGTACAGTCCGAAGGGTCAGAAAGAGTAGGACAAAACTGAGCAACTGAGCACACACACACAGCACTGAAAATGGTATTTATTAGTTACTGTTACAAAAGCAGTATAAAATAACAGATCAGCTAATTTCATATTGTCATGTCTCCATGGAGAGGTTCTTGAGAGAAACTCTTAAGAGGAATATGGATCTAGTCCCTTCTCCTGCTTCCAAATATTTACTGCTTCATATTATATGATTAATAAACTCTTATTAAGTAAGGAGCCCATACAAATAAAAGAATTCAGCAATTGTAGAGGAGAGATAAAATATATTTAAATTGATTCAGTTGACAAGTTTCACTCTGTTACATACTCAAACAACTAAATTGAATGGCAGTTTAATAATATTTGATTTCATAAATAGTCTTTGCTACTTATGAAAGAGAGATGTTTAGTATTTTCTAGGTTTCTATAGCTACAGCTTCTTTAAATAAATTTGGGAACAGTTGTATTTAATTTTATAAATATTTTAAAAATCAGAAACTGTATTAAAATTTGGTTACTATAAATAATATACTCAAAATATTATTGGTTTGAAAATCTTCAGAGAATTTTATGTGGTGTTTATATTGAACTTATCTCAACAAAAGAAGAGTTGTAAGATAAAATAACATTAAATTTTAAAATGATTGTTCACTAATGCATAAATTTTCCAAGTTAGTGGTTAACATTTATAATCTTTATTAGAATTTTTTAAAATTCTAATTTGGATAAAACATGTTTGAAACACAGTTGCTCTTATGGTTTCTCAGAAATGCATATGCATTTTGGATATGCTTTTACATCATATGCTAAAATAATGAAGAATAAAATGGAACATTCTCTATGGGTGATCTAGTTCTGGAAAGTACATGTTTTCTACATAAAAGGGAAAATGTTTACACATAAAATAGGTGCTGCTATAGAAACAGGAGACTGATTCTTAGTCCATAAACATATTTTCCCAATTGTAAGATAAAACAGCTTAAAGCCTTTTTATCAAAAAAGTGTTATGGTTTTATGCAATGAAAACAATCAGAAATACATTGTATTATTCACATTTGATGACACTACCAGTTGCTCAGTGGTAAAAAATCTGCCTGCCAATATAGGAGAAACCGGAGATGTAGCGTCAATCCCTGAGTTGGAAAGACTCCCTGCAGGAGGAAATGACAACCCACTCCAGTGTTCTTGTCTGGGAAATCCCATGGACAGAGGATCCTGGCGGGCTATAGTCCATGGGGTCTCAAAAGAGTAGAACACAACTTATCGACTAATCAACAATGCAAGTATATGGAGCATTTTATTTGCATGTATTTGAAACATCTTATAAAGGGTCCACTAAGTGTCTGGTATAGTGGTGAGGGCTGGCTACATTTAGCATTTAAACCAGAACTTGATCAGAAATGAGGGAGAAAGGCATTTCATGATGGAAAATGGCATTTTTAAAAAGCCATGAGACTTAAAAGAGTCAAGAATGTGGTATGTCTTTAAGGAAAACAAAGGGAAGAATAGCAGGAGGCAAGATAGAAAGAGATGAAGAGTACTTAGATTTTATCTTGAATGCAAAGTTTTATTATTCTTGCACTCAAGAATCACTTATGCACTATAGTCCCTTTCCAAAAGAAACTTGCAGTATAATGGGGGAGATGGCCAGTCAACAGGCATGTACAATTCTATTCAGGAAGTGCCATGCAGTTGTCTGCAGAGTAGAGAAGGACACAGGGATGACACTCTAATGTATGATTTCTAGGCCAGTCTTGAGTGACCAAAGGAGTACAACACAGAGAAAATAAGTGATTTGTCTGGATCTCAGTCACTGGACCTATCTACATATACTTACTTGCTCAGACTCAGTGGATTCAAATAAGATCCTTAGGCTCTATCTGACTTTTTCACTTGGAAATCCAATGGACATAATTAATTAAAATGTCAAAAATTAAACTACTGTTCTCCTACAGAATCTATTTTTGCTGTAAACTTTACCAACTTATATCTTGTTTTCTAGCAGTAATCAAGTTTATTCATCAACAAACCTTTCATCTTTACCTTCAAAACATATTTGGAATATGACCACCACATAACGTCTTTACATTTCCTTCCTGGACGAGGACACTGTCATGCCTCTCCTGGGCTAAAGCTTCCTAATTAGTCTCTCTGCTTGCGTCCTTGCCTTCCTACAGTCTTTTCTCGTTATAGCAGAAAGGTTGACCTTTTAAAATGTAAGTCAGATCATTTCTTTAGTCTGAACCTTCCCATAGCTTCCTATTTGAGTTAAACCTGAAAATCTCCCAACAAGGTCTGAAATGATATATTTCTTCCTTCAAATTCTACTTCTCTCTGCTTTGATCAGTTCACTCCACTCACACTGGGTTCTCTGTTCTTCCTCCAGCACACAAAGCATGCCTTCAGGTCACTGTCCTTGCAGGACCCTTAGATAGCCCCTTAGCTCATTACCTCACCACCTCTGTTTAACGCTGCTTACCTACCTACAGACTCCCAGGGTAGCTTTGTGAAAAACTGAAACCCAAATGATAAAATCAAATCTGAGTTCAACTGCATGGAAATGTAGAGCATGATGGTATTTTTTACTGTTTTGGACAGTGCAAATTCTGTATGTCGACATGTTCTTCCCTGGCTTTCATCAGTAGAAAACTGACAAAAACTTTCCTTAACTAAACTATAGTCAAGTTTCTCTGAGCCCTCTTCTCATTCAGGCCTTGGCCCTGGGCTTCAGTGCCATTTCTGCAATGTCTAGTTTTAGCAGGAATTCTGGTGAGTCAGCTTACAGAGGATTCCCCCACCCCCCCTTGATATGTGATCACTTTCAACATTTAATCAAATTTTTCATCTCCCATCATTGATATCTGATCACCCTGGCCTGCCATTCAGCAAGAAAGCTCTTAAAATAAGTTTAGCAAGAATTCTCCCTACACTTGATGTCTTGGTAATTTTCCATTCACAACCCCCACACATAACCTGTTCTTAGGCTATAAATCCCTGGTTGTTCTTAGAGTATTCAGAGTTGTTCTTAAGCCCTTCTATTTTGATAGTTTTGACACGCGTATCACAATAGTCTTGAATGAAGTCTTACTTACCATTTTAACAAGTGTCAGAATATCTTTTTCCTTGACAAAACTCAAAGCCAAATCCAAGGTCATATTATAATTTTCAGCAAATTTGGGGTAACTGGAAAAACCTACATTTACTCCTTTTACACTGCCTCATTCTCTCTTTATTCATAAATACATAAACTACTTTACATTCTTTTTCTAATAGAGTTAAGAGTTAGTATCACCTAAAGGCACATGCTATGGTTTTTCCAGTAGTCATGTATGGATGTGAGAGTTGGACTGTGAAGAAGGCTGAGTGCTGAAGAACTGATGCTTTTGAACTGTGGTGTTGGAGAAGACTCTTGAGAGTCCCTTGGACTGCAAGGAGATCCAACCAGTCCATTCTGAAGGAGATCAGCCCTGGGTGTTCTTTGGAAGGAATGATGCTAAAGCTGAAACTCCAGTACTTTGGCCACCTCATGCGAGAGTTGACTCATTGGAAAAGACTCTGATGCTGGGAGGGATTGGGGGCAGGAGGAGAAGGGGATGACAGAGGATGAGATGGCTGGATGGCATCACTGACTCGATGTATGGGTTTGAGTGAACTCTGGGAGTTGGTGATGGACAGGGAGGCCTGGCGTGCTGCGATTCATGGGGTTGCAAAGAGTTGGACACGACTGAGTGACTGAACTGAACTGAAAGGCACATGACTTCATTTACTAAGAGGTGGAAATTAAGTTGAAACTCTTTGCACTTTACATGGTCTAGAAAGTATCTTCAGGGAGGGAATATTTTGTTAAATAAGCATGAACAGTGTGAGATATGATAAAAACAAAACTCAGAACAAGATTATATAGAATTAAAAAAAACATTTCTAATAACAAGAAATAGTTTGCAATTATTCCAGAAGTAATTATTTTGAAAATTTATAAATATCTATATTTTAGATTAAATAATTGGAAAGATACTATTAACACTGTCAATAATAACAAACTTGAATGCTTCAGTAAAGCTTTAAAATATAATGTGTTGTTCTTAGTCACTCAGTGGTGTCTGACTCTTTGCGACCCCATGGATTATAGCCTACCAGGCTCCTCTGTCCATGGGGATTCTCCAGGCAAGGATACTGGAGTGGGTTGCTATGCCCTCCTCCAGGGGATATTTCAACTCAGGGATGGAACCCAGGTCTCCTGCATTGCAGGCAGATTCTTTACCATCTGAGCCACCAGGCAAGTCTTTAAAATATAATGGAAATAATTACTATTAACCTTAATTAGGGAAATAGACCCTTTACAATGATTCACACTTTTGCTCATTACTGTTTACCGATGTGTGCTGATTTTAAGAGCTGTTGTTCCTTTATTATTTATCTCTAATGATAGCATCACAAAAGCAAAGGGCCTAATTAATGACTTTTCAAGTTAACAGTCATTCATTATCATTTCTGTCTCAATTTTTAAAATACAGTTTTAATTTATCAACCAGGAGTCCACAATACTTTTCTAGGATAAACAAAACAAGGACAGTACCTGGTAAATATAAGATCTCTGAAATTCACTGCTGTACTTTAGAATACAGAGTACAGAAGAGAATAAAAATAGCTGTGGAAAAAAAACTTTCAAAATAATTTCCTTTGCTTCATCTTAAGTGATATTTATCTATACGGATATCTGTTTCTTCACTTTATTGATACATGCAATTACTTTAAAGTTTGGCACACACACTCTGATGTTTGACAGAGAGCATTAAAATTTTTTAAGTGGGTTAGGTTTTTTTTTAACTAGAAATTTAAATAGATGGGTTGGTGAGAGAGCAGCTGCTAATTCTTAAAGATTAAGGCTAACAGGGTACATTCAATCCAAGAGCTTCAAACTCAGACTTCAAAATGAAGCATCCCAATCAGTCATTTTTTCCCTTTCTTAGTCTTTTTCTCAATAATTGATGAAGCCATCTATATGCTGATGTCAGATCTCACCAGAAAAAATGAGAAAATTTTTCTTACAGCACTTTTAGACCCATGCTTTAATTTTTCACATATATCAAATGCGATTTGGTTCATTTAAGAATGTGTCATGATCACAACCATAATATCCTTTCAAATAGTTTTATTACCTTTAAATTAACTGGCCTAGAAAAAAACTACTTCTGCCATGGACAAAAGGTGGTTTTTACTGGCTTACCAAGAGGCTATAAAAAAAGAAGACCCATTCTCAATCCTTAGGCCACTGCAGAGATGGCTGAGTAGTTCTTAATTTAAGCTTTAAAATGAAAAGATAATCTATTAATTAAAAAAATCTATTAGCTAGATTGGAATTAAGTGCTGAGAGTTTGACCTTCTGTCTGATTTTCTTTTAAAAACAATATTTGGAATTGCTCTTTTACATGCCTGGCAGTGGGGTGGTTTAGTTGCTAATTCATGTCCGAATCTTGTGACCCCATGGACTGTAGCCTGGCAGGCTCCTCTGTCCATGGGATTCTCTAGGCAAGAATACTGGAGTGGGTTGCCATTTCCTTCTATAGGGTATATCTTCCTGACCCAGGAATCAAATCCAGGTCTCTGGTATTGCAAGTAGATTCTTCACCGACTGAGCTATGAGGAAAGCTCATGCCTTAATTACACGCCTTAGTTTACATGCCTTAGTTACAGGATATTCACATAGTACTAAGTTATATTATAAGTGGAATAATATGCCCCTCCAAAAAAAATGTCTACACCCTAACATCTGGAACCCTATGAGTACAGCAAAAGGGATTTTATAGATAGAATTAAGGATATAGACTTTAGGATAAGAAAGTTATCCTGGATCAAAAAGGGCTCAATGTCAATATGTGAGCCCTTAACCAAAGAGGAAGGCAAAAGAGATTCAGCAGAGAGATGCTGCAGAAGGCAGGAGAGATGGGGCAGAAGTGAAGGTCAGAAGCAGAGGAGACCAAGTGGGCCATGAGGCAGGAAATGAGGGAGCCTCCACAAATGGAGTCTGCCGCTGCTGCTGTCGCTTCAGTCGTGTCCGACTCTGTGCGACCCCATAGACGGCAGCCCACCAGGCTCCCCCGTCCCTGGGATTCTCAAGGCAAGAACACTGGAGTGGGTTGCCATTTCCTTCTTCAATGCATGAAAGTGAAAAGTGAAAGTAAAGTCGCTCAGTTGTGTCTGACTCTTTGCGACCCCATGAACTGTAGCCTTCCAGGCTCCTCTATCCATGGGATTTTACAGGCAAGACTGGAGTGGGTTGCCATTGCCTTCTCCAAAATGAAGTCTGACATCTGTCCAAAAGTCAGCAAAGAAATCAAATCGCAGGAAACTGAATTTGGCAAAAAATCTGCATAAGCACAGAAATAAATTCTCCCCCAAAGTTTCCAGAATGGCTTTTTCATTGTTTTTAGCCCAGTGAGTCTCTGAGCAGAGGAGTCAGTTGAGCCTTGCTGTATGCAGACCTCTGACCTCCCCTACTGTGAACTCACGGATTTGTGGCCAATAAGTTTGTCATAATTTGTTATTACAGCAGTAGTAAAGCACCCTGTGTTACTTTACTATCACTGATTACCTTGGTATCGATATCAAACCCCACATAGTTACAGTATTTCTTATTTTTAAAATAAACATTTTAAATCCAGCTTAAAACAAATGCTAATGTATCAATAACTCATATTTATTATTGATGTTCTAGATATTTTGTGGGTAGTCAATTATATGAAAACATTTATTATTTGTGAAATCTGTTTCTGTGTTTCCTAAAGTAAAAAGATCAAGCCAAGTTATAACTTGTAAATGACTTCCTTTTCAGCAAATCGTAAATGCAGTCTATACTTTCAAACACTTGTCACATTTTCTTCATTATAACATTAATACCTACCTTTATAGGTCTTTCTCACAGTGTTGCCAGATTAGTAAATAAAAATATAGGATGCCAGTTAAATTTGAATTTCAGAAAAATGACAATGTAATTTTTTAGTGTTAAGTGTATTCCATACAACATTGAGAACATATTAAAAAATAATTTGTTGTTTATCTGAAAGTCAAAGCACACAAGCATTCTGTGATTTGTATGACAATTCTCATTTCATAGCTTCCAAATTATTCTCTCGTCTGATCTTTTTTATAATCTGAGGACACTGACTTCATAGTAGAAAACCCCAAGGACCTTATCGTCTCAATGAAGGCTGATCTATAATTGTTTGAAAAAAGATCTCAAACGAAGAGGGGGTGAATTTTCAGATATTGCAAACCATTGTGGAACCTGAACATGTGTGAATGTACTGAGACTGATAAAATACCCTGAAGGCATATAGTGGCTGAAAGCACATTTAAAAGGTTTGAGCCCAGTAAAGAATACACCCAGGCTTGGCAGAACTCCCCCTGGAAACCCCAAGATCTGCGTGATGAAGCTGTGCCAGGAAGCAATTGATTGGGCTAGCACCTGTTAAAACCCTTTTGCTAATAAAGTGATAGTTATAAGACAAGCTGAACCCTGCAACCTTTAGTGCAGTGCAGCAATGTATACACCTGAACACACCTCTCCTCAAGCAACAAAATACAAAGAAACTATGTGGGACTAAAATTAAGTGTGGCCGATTCTGGACAAAAGATACAGAGAGACCAATAAAGTCAACTATCACTTTTGAAGAACCTGGAGCAAAAGCAGGGCTCAGGAGCAAAAGCAGGATACTGCACATGCCCCCTGCACACACCACCACCTAAGTGGTAGGCAAGCCACCTAAGCCATCCTTGTGGCCCGAACCCTGAACACATCCCTACCCTCACCCCATATATGGAACAAGTTCATCCCCTCAGGGAGCAGGCAAGCAAGGGGACCTGATGTTTGT
>NW_011494954.1:3453447-3460675 GCF_000754665.1 Bison bison bison | reverse complement strand
GCTGCAGCAGGGTCTCCAATAAAGCTTTATCTGAATTTCTTGTCTGATCTGTGATCAATTTCTACTGATTAAGGAGGCCAAGAACCCTGGTCAGTAATAGTTAGAAACGAAATTTTCAAAGTTTAGATGGGAAATTGCATTAGTATAAACTTAGAGGAAACACAGAAATTGTGATGCCACTGAGTTTGTTGATCTTTTATTAGAACTGTGGAGTGGACTAACTTTTCCCCTACATATAGCCTCATGACACTGCTAGGAGGCATTTCTTTCCCAACATCACAAGCCTCATCTTTTTAAAATATTCCCTAGGCTCAGTATTGAGCAGGTTTGGGAATATCTAGAATGTCCTCTCCTGAGGCTATGCCTGGCACATGAGAGAGTAGACTATGGAGAAATGGGAGTGTAGTTTGTAAGTATAGGAAAAGAATATTCAGTAATCTGAAATATACTGAAACATTTGCAAGAATCTGAAAATACAATAGATTTAAGTAGGTTTTAAATATCTGAAGAGGAGAGTATCCCTCATAGATTATTCTGGGATATTAACAGTATATTAATGGACATGAACTTGAGCAAACTCCAGGAGATAGTGGAGGACAGGGAAGCCAGCCAGACCTGCTGAAGTTCACAGGGTTGCAAAGAGTCGGACACGACTTAGCAACTGAACAGCATTAACAATATTCCTGATACTTGACTAATCTCGTAAGGTTTACGCTTTAAAACACAGCAATTCTCTCCCAACAGGCCTTTACTTCTTGGGTATACAACTGGATGAATAGTTATTCTACCATTTTTCATATACTCAATATCTAAAACAGAGACTCAAATCATTAAAAAAAATACTAATATTTATTGAGTGTTTTCTATGTGCCAGACACACTATTCTCAGCCTTCTTTATTTATTCATTTGTTTAACCCTCACATGAACTTTATAGGATAAGTATTTATTCCTCTTAATATTATTATTACAGACAGTCCTTCATTTTTGATTTAGGATTTCTCAACTTTACAGTGGTGGGAAAGTGATATGCATTCAGTAGAAACTGTATTTCAAATTTTGAATTTTGATTTTTGCCAGTCTTGTTATATGTGGTATGGTACTCTCTTGATGTGGGGTCGGGGGGCAGCGAGCCTCAACTCCCAGTCAGCCCCAGGGTCACAAGGATAAACAACCAGGACACTGACAAATATCTGTACCCATACAACCACTCTGTTTTTCTCTTTCAGTATTCAAAAAATTACACGAGATACTCAATCCTTTCTTACACAACAGGCTTTGTGTTGAAAGATTTGCCCAACTTTAGGCTTACATAGTAGTTCTGAGCATGTTTAAGGTAGGCTAGGCTTAGCTATCAGAGAAGGCAATGGTGCCCCACTCCAGTACTCTTGCCTGGAAAATCCCATGGACTAAGGAGCCTGGTAGGCTGCAGTCCATGGGGTCGCGAACAGTTGGACACGACTGAACGACTTTGCTTTCACTTTTCACTTTCATGCGTTGGAGAAGGAAATGGCAACCCACTTCAGTGTTCTTGCCTGGAGAATCCCAGGGATGGGGGAGCCTGGTGGGCTGCCGTCTATGGGGTCGCACAGAGTTGGACACGACTGAAGCGACTTAGCAGCAGGCTTAGCTATGATGTTCGTAAAGTTAGCATTTCTACATGCATCTAATACATGCGGTTTAGTCGAGCCATAACCCCACTGTAAGTTGAATAAGATCTGTATCATTACATGTATTTCACGTTTATGTCAACAGAGGCATAGGGAAGTTAAATGACTGGCTCAAAGTGAAACAGGATGTAGCAGAGTCAAGATTCATACCTAGTAGACAAATTCTACAGTTAATGCTCTTGAGAACTCTGGAAAACTACCAAACTATAGATCAAGGATAAAGAGAAGTTAAATTGACATCTAAAAGTTCAAGGATTTAACTGTTCAGATGTTTATTTTTGGCTGCTAACAGTAACTTTATTTTAGAAATGGTTAAAGTGGAAAACATTAATGAGTAGCGATTTGGTTAGCTATTTGACATTAGTATTCATTGAACTTAGTAAGTCACCAGTGACACTGAAAACGATGTAGTATTTTATGCCAATGAACCCCTAATGGAGACACATGCATTCTTGATCTCTGTGGTCAAGTTTTTCCTGTGCTGATGAACAATAGAGCTCTATATCCTTTAGAGTTCAAGTGTGGTTACTGGGTTCATGTCAGTGGTCTTACGCGGAATATAAAAATAATCTATTACTACATAGGAAGAACACATTAGAGTTCTTACTGATATTTTTCCAAGGAAAAATTAAAATTTACTACTTAAAATATAGAGGACACTGATGCCATCGCGTTTCTACATCACTTATTCACACATCAAATAAAAGCCGTTTGGAAAAAAATTTAAAATATATATATATACAAGCCATTTGGAGAGACAAGTGACTGTTACTAGAGATAGAGAAGTCCTCCCCTCCTCCCCCAACCCTTTGTTATCTTTGAACCTCCTGCAGGGTATAGTACATGAGCTTGCCAAGCGGATTTCCAGATCATATCACATAGTTTAATAAAGTAGCCCTGCCAAGTGGCTCAGTGGTAAAGAATCTGCCTGCCAATGCAGGAGACCCAAGAGATGTGGATTCGATTCCTGGGTTGGGAAGGTACCCTGGAGAAGGAAATAGCAACCTGCTCCAGTGTTCTTGCCTGGAAAATTTCCTGGATAGGGAAGTCTGGCAGGGTAACTTCCATGGGCTTGCAAGGAGGCCAACACGACTGAGTACAGCAATAACATGAAAAAGTAAGACCTAAAGTCTCCAAGTGTACTTTGGATTAAAATTAATACTGGTAAGTATACACGAAGAAGAAAGTGACACAACTGACTTTTCTTCCTACTCCTACACTGAGTTATCTGCCAGACAAGTTGCAAGTCCTTATAAATCGATCAAGTTAAAATCCACAAATAGATTGAAATTCTAGTTCTCGCTTTTATTTATGTAATTTCTTGTGTTGTACTTTCCTTGTCTGTAAAATATGGATAATATTAGTACTTATTTCACAGGGTTTTTGCATGTATTAAATTACATAATAAAGTACTTGGAATAATTAGTTCAATATAAATGTTCCAAACAAACATCAATCATCACTAATAGTTATTAAATCATATGGCAAGATGTTCTTTCAAACTGTCTCAAATATTTGAAGTGTCTAACAATAAATAGAGTGTATATTTATTAACAATTGGATAGACATTATTTTGTGTCATAGACTCACTGGACCTGTAAATAGCACCTTAAAATTTCAGAACTTATATCTGTTGGTCTTTATTTTAGGCAATATCTCTTCAATGTAAAATATAGATCCTTTTTTCCACTGTCAGGATTTTCCTCTAAAATAATATCAGCAAAATAAATACTTGAATAGGTTTAATTCAACAATAAGTTAATTCTTTATTGTTCATCTAAACAATTTCTCATTTTTATGAAAACTTCTTTAGGGTAGAATTGAAATTTCAGGGTCAAAAATCTGATTATCTTTAAAATTTTTATAGAAAAGGAAAGAGTATGTATTTCAAAGAGCAATAAATAAAAATAATTATTAGATACATTAATATAAGAAGAATATTCTTAATAAATCTAATATGATATTCTGGGATATTTTATGGGAGAGGATAGTTATCTTTTCTTACATTGCTCTAACATAGAAGAGGGATAAGCAAACTTTTTCTATCAAAGGCCAGACAGTAAATAATTTAAACTTTGAGGACTCTATCACAACTGTGATGGTCTCTATCACAAATAAATTCTTCATACCATTAAAACAGCCTTAGACAATATGCAAACAAATGAATGTGTCTATATTGCAAAAAATGTTTATTTATTAAAACAGGCTGTGACTATTGTGGGCTTCCCTGGTGGCTCAGATGGTAAAGAATCCGCCTGAATGTCGGAAGACCTGGGTTCCATCCCTAGGTTGGGAAGATCCCCTGGAGAAGGGCATGGTAACCCACTGTAGTATTCTTGCCTGGAGAATCCCCATGGACGGAGGAGTCTGCTGGGCTACAGTCCATGGGGTCAGAAAGAGTTGAACATGACTGAGAAACTAAGCACAGTGGTTTAGAATAAGATCCATAAAGGTAAAGACTTTTTAATATTTTATTCACTGATGTATTCCCAAGGGATAGTACAAAGTGTGACATATATTAATAAAAGATGCTCAACAAGCATTTGTTGCATAACTAAGAGGATGAAGGGTGGTATACCCCAATCTCAGGTACTTTAATGGTTTATGTAAAGGAACATTCAACTATTAAATTGACTGCTGCTACTGCTGCTGCTAAGTCGCTTCAGTCGTGTCCGACTCTGTTCGACCCCATAGACTGCAGCCCACCAGGCTCCACCCTCCCTGGGATTCTCCAGGCAAGAACACTGGAGTGGGTTGCCATTTCCTTCTCCAATGCATGAAGGTGAAAAGTGAAAGCGCAGTCGCTCAGTCATGTCCGACTCCCAGAGACCCCATGGACTGCAGCCTACCGGGCTCCTCCATCCATGGGATTTTCCAGGCAAGAGTACTGGAGTGGGGTGCCATCGCCTTCTTCGATAAAATTGACTAAACATTTTTAAATCTAAATTTTGTTTCATCTCACATTCTGGCAATTTTGACAAACAATATCATTATAAATCTATTGTCTGTAGGTAGATATACCAATGGAAACTGAAATAGTTAGCAAAATGAAATGACCCTCTAGGAATAATTTTGAAAAAAAAAAAAAACAACTAAAGAATGAAGTTGCACCCCCTTTGTTTTATGAATGGATGCCTCAGGATATATGCAACATTTTGCATCTAATAGAAACCACAGACTCATGGACTTTATGATATGTATTCATTAATCAGACCTGGGCACACAAGCAGGCCACACAAAAGTTTGAATCAACAAGTGGGCAGAATACTGCCTCATTAGGAAAACATCTTCCCACATCCCCTGAGGTAATAGTTAAATAATTGCCCTATTTTATTATGGCTAAAATCCCACAGCAATATATAATCATAAATTAAAAAATATTTGCACTTCATATTTTTAACATTTCCACTAGGAATATTTTAATAGCTAGATTTTTTCAATGTTTAAAAGAATAATTTACTAGTCTCCAAACAGAATTAAAAGGTGAAGAGAGCTAGAAATTTATAAACATGAATGATAAAGTGATCTCTGTGGGTGTAAGTGAGTTTCAAGAGCTTATTTTTATGGTTGGTTTCAACTGTAGATGTTTATAAGCCATAGAAAGATGCCAGGAAGGGAACAAAGGTGAAGGAGGAAAACTATATGTGAAGAGTATTTACAACAATTATTCGATTTAATGTGACAATGAAAACTGAGTAATGAAATTTCTTTTGTTAAGATATAAGCAAGGAAAAATGTTCTTTGTATATATTTGCTGTTCAAAATGAGGATAGAGGTTATTAACAGTTAAAAAATTATACAAACATATAATCATTCAACTGTTAATTAGCATCTAAGATACAACTTGAACAATTAAATTAAAAGATATTGCTAAGGTTATCACCAATATAAAAGGTAAAAGGAGAAGAAGGACATAAGATTGTCCCCCAAATTATTGATACTTTTCCAAAACTTTAAAGAATTTTTTTATCATTTTAATATCCTTTCTTTCTTTTTACAGTAACTCTGTCTATAGAGTTGGCCTCATCATCCTCATGTACATATTAGAAATCCTGGGCATAAAGAGGACACCAAATATGTGCTTTTTACTAATCATCCTGCTTTGAAAAACTCTGACATTATTTGGCTAGGAACTCATTTTATTCAGTTAAACTGAAAACGTCAATGATGGTAGATAGATAGATACAGCAATTTGCCTAAGGTGAAAAGAAAGTAAAAAAGAATGAAATGATGCTATTTGCAGCAATATACTAAGCGAAGTAAACCAGACAGACAAATATATGATAGAAATTATGTGATGTGGAATCTAAAAAAGATACAAATGAACTTATTTACAAACAGCAAAAGATACACATTGAAAACAAATTTATGGATAGAGGAGAGATAAATTAGGAGGTTTAACATATACACACTACTATATATAAGACAGATAATCAACAAGGGCCTACTATATAGGGCAGGGAGCTATTATTTTGTGACAACCTAGAAGGGAAAAGAAACTGAATATATACATATGTGTGTGTGTGTGTGTGTAACTGAATCACTGTGCTGTACACCTGAAACTAACACGGCATGTAAATCAACTATATTTCAATTAAAAAAGTGATATAATGAATGCTTCACATGTTATCTCTTCTGAGACATTCTTTCCAAAATAACTCATTTCCATGATGATGATTTCTTTCTTTAAATTGCCTTTGGGGAAAAGAATGAACATTTTTGACTAACTACTGTACTTGGTGCATTATTTATTCATCCAATTGCATTACTTGAGTGTGTGTGTGCTCAGTTGCTCAGTTGTGTCCGACTCTTTCAACCCTATGGATTATAGCCTTCTTGGAAAACCTCAAGGATATAGTGAAAGTCCATAATGTTTCACTTTCAAAGGGCTTACAGTCTCCTGGAAGAGACAGATCTGAATCAGTTATGAATATGTCATTCAAACTAACATCTTTGTAACTATAAACAGAGGAAAGTCTTCAAACATAAAAAAAAAAGGCTTCTATGTAGGCATATAACAAAAGGATTTAAAAAGGCCAATGAGTCAAGGACAGCTTTCCTCAGAAAGTGTTGCTTGAATTGGTAACTGAAAGGAACTCACAGGATGAAGAACAGTGAGGAAAGCTATGAAGAGTGTTTTAGTGTAGAGGTACTGAGAAGGACAGGTTCAAAGAACTACTGAGAAACTGTAAAGCTGTCAGTGTTATTAAAACACAAAAGCCCGTGGGAGAGATGAGGCTAATAGGCAGCTGGAGGCCAGAACATGCAGTGCCTCCCAGGGAAAGTGTCCACTTTATTCTTATTTGCTGGGACCCAGTATTTGCTACTTCTGTTACCAAGTGTTCTGCTCAATGTAGAATTTACTTGAGTCTTTTATTTGTTTCAGTCGTGTCTGACTCTGTGTGACCCCAGAGATGTCAGCCCACCAGGCTTCCCCGTCCCTGGGATTCTCCAAGCAAGAACACTGGAGTGGGTTGCTATTTCCTTCTCCAATGCATGAAAGTGAGAAGTGAAAGTGAAGTCGCTCAGTCATGTCCGACTCCATGTGACCCCATAGACC
>NW_011494954.1:3447892-3453347 GCF_000754665.1 Bison bison bison | reverse complement strand
GATTTTCCAGGCAAGAGTACTTTATTTGTTTACATCCTATTGAGATAGGCTCATACAGGTCTGGAAAGCTCCAGCTTCTGCCATGGCTCCTGGGTACCATGTGAGTCCTGTGTGTAGTGACTCTTCTAATTTCAAATGTGCCTAAATATGGAAGATAACCAGCAACATCCTGCCTCTCTTTCCAGACCCCATCTAGATACGACATAAGCATCACCTTTCACTCAAATAGGCTCAGGCACAAGTGGCTAGGGACAGCCACTCCCTTCATAAATCAGGGGTAGTGGAAGAAGGATTCAAAACATTTATCATTGTGAATCTATTATTATCATACAAAATGTCTATCAAGTGCATGGTGCTCTATTCCAAATACATGTAGATACTCTGTAGAAAAAAAAAAAAAACAACTACTTTTGAATAGAGCTGTTTTATAGGTCCACCAATACAGTGAACTTTTCTGAAATATTTTTATTACCTACTTTTCACTTCAAAAGGGTCCTTACTTTGACTACAAATAACCTTATCATTGGCTTTCCTTAAGGTTTTAGACTTGACCCCAAGAACAAGATGAAGCCAAAAAGATGTAAACAGGGGGTGAAGAAATGTTCTGATTTGCTTTTCCATGATTTTGTGGTGGTGGTCTAGTCACTTAGCTGTGTCAAACTCTGTGACCCCAAGGACTGTCGCCTGCCAGGCTCCTCTGTCCATGGGATTTCACAGGCAAGAATACTGGAATGGTTTGCCATTTCCTTTTCCAGGGGATCTTCCTGACCCAGGGATCGAACCCAGGTCTTTTGGAATTGCAGGCAGATTCTTTACTGTGTGAGGTACCATGATGCTACCTCAAGCTTACAGATGTGTTGTCTTTGAGTTGTTCATGTGTACACGTCCACCTGATACACTGTTTCGGGAGCAAGGTCTTTCTATTTACACATTCTCAGTTCTTAGCACACCTTAGCTGGGGCTTTAATACTTGATAAAGTTTTGCCTTATTCTGAAATAGTCTAAATATTGTATCTATTTTTTCCCCAGGTTATTTTTTTCTTCCAATACTCCTTGCACTTTTATTTAGATTTAATACTACCTATATTGATAGTTTAAAAAATCATATAGATTCTTCAAAGAATTCAAAAGAACAAATTATTTTTTCTAAAGAAAATAAATCTTCTAATCAGAAGTATGGAATTGGGACTTACCTGATGATTCAGTGGTTAAGAACCCACCTTCCAATGCAGGGGGCATGGGTTTGATCTCTGGTTGGGAAACTAAGATCCCACATGCCATGGGGCTACTGAGTCCCTGTGTGGTTTAGAGCCCTCACTCCAACACTAGGGAAAGCCCATGTGCCACAATGGAAAAGATCCCCCATGCTGCAACTAAGGCCCAACATGACCAAAAAAAAAAAAAACATTAAAAAGAAAAAAAAAAAAACAAGTATGGAATTAAGGACAATAAATTAGGCTGAAAGACTAAACTTACCTTTCAGCTTTTTTGAAATGCAAGAAAATGAGAAAGGAATTTGAGTTAATCAGATGTCATACAGGGTACTGAAAATTGCTTACTGATGAATATCAATTAAAAGAAAAGTAAATATCCAAACTACGGTCCATAAACAGATCTATAGTCTGATATAGTCAGGATTTCTGGTAGGATATTTTGATTAGTTGCTAGATATGCTTGGCAAGTATTTAGAAAAAGTGATGTAAAATGAGGGAAGAGACATTTGATGGGAGGAAAAGGACTTTATTTTGATATCTTCCCTGTAAGAATTGAAAGCTTATGAATAATTTTTAGAAGGTTTGCAATTGCTGGGTCTCTGACAACTCACCCTGAAACGATTTGTGGAATCTGGGAGACGGGAACAAGGTTTTCATGGATCTAACAAAGATCTACTCCCTTCAACCTCTTGGGCAAGGAAAGATGAAAGAATGTGTGATAGGGAAACAGCACAGAATGTAAATTTGGAATCTTGAGTTTGCCTCTACCACTTAGTACCACTTAGTAGCTGCTGCTGCTGCTAAGTCGCTTCAGTCGTGTCTGACTCTGTGCAACCCCACAGACTGCAGCCCACCAGGCTCCGCCCTCCCTGGGATTCTCCAGGCAAGAACACTGGAGTGGGTTGCCATTTCCTTCTCCAATGCATGAAAGTGAGAAGTGAAAGTGAAGTCGCTCAGTCATGTCCGACTCCATGTGACCCCATAGACAGCACCCTACCAGGCTCCGCTGTCCATGGGATTTTCCAGGCAAGAGTACTGGAGTGGGTTGCCATTGCCTTCTCCCTCAGTAGCTGGGTGATCCTAAATAAGTTGCTTAAACTCTCTTAAGATTCCACTTATTTAAAATATACACAAAATGGTGGCTCTTACTCAAAGTGTGAATGAAACTCTAATGAAAAAATGCTGTGCCCTAACACTGACAGACTTGGGCTCTCTTTTTGAACAGATACCATCAGGAGGCATGTTTTTTTCATCAGAAGGAATTGTAAATGTTCCTTTCTTGGGAAACCCTGAAACTAGACACAACATTTTTATGTGAGAAACAGAAATCAGGACAGCCACACAGAGAGTCCATTCTCTCAGAATATTTTATATTTTGCAGGGAGTACTGAAGGAGACAGAGGAACATGATAAATACTTATAGGGAAGACTAAACATTTTCAGATGTGTAGAACAAGAGCTCAGCAAATGCTAACAAAGACTGATTCAAAGAAGGGCTGACTCTTTTGCAAGCCAGCTTGGGTAAGGACTCTGTGTTACACTCAGAGGATGAGCAGAGGTAGAAGAATGATCAGAATATGTAGTGTGCTCTTGGCTAAATTTAAGGATTTTTATGTATTCTAGTGAGTAGAAGCTTGAAGATTTCATCTGTTAGATACATAAGAATGTACATAATTTGCTTTCGTGTAATCAGTTCTTCTCAAGGAATTAGTATACTTCTTTAAAAAGCTATAAATAGCAGAATCCCCATAGGTATTTACAAATAGATAAGTCAAGATTATAGTTACTAGATCTAGCAAAAATCTAGTAATACATTATCTCTTATTACATGCTATTACTATCTTAATTTTGATATATTACTGAAGCTTTTGGGAGGATTAACTGAAATGCTAAAAGGGTTGTGTAAAGATTAAGAGATTAAACGAATGTAAAGTGAATAATAATTCTAATGACTATCTTGCTGTACCAGCATTCTTACTGTTTTCCTTTCAGCATTTCATTATGTAATATCCTTCAATGTAAAGCTGCACTTACACAAAAGCAACAGTGATAAACTTCAACTTGGCTGGTAATTTCTAATTGGGTTTGAGAGATTCAAAGGATTTCTCTTTCAATATTATTTTTGATCTCCAATTTTTATAAAGTTATTCAATTTTTATGAAATTTTCTAGAACAAGTACCTAGTAGATTATCTACAAAAGGTATTTCCATTAAGAATATAACCCCCATGAACAGGAATACACTGAAAATTACAAATGTATTATTTATGTTATTCTTTTAGCTCCGCATTTTCTTTTTAAAAATTCTAGCTACCTGTTATAAGAAGGTCAGAATAATATTAAAAAAAAAGCTAAATGTTATAGGCTCTGAAGTTCTTAATAACACATAATATGGTGAAAATGATAGAATACTGAACCACAGAGGTCACTAAAAGATGCAGTTAACAAATATGATGCCATTAAATTAAAACATGTAATTAAAATGTTATCCCCACCATTTAAAATTTACAATGAATAGTGTTTCTAATATAGCTTCGATGGGGTCATCTAAAGGACATTGCCCAAGCTATGATTTCAATTCCTTTTCTTATATTTATGCCAATTAAAGAAAGCTGCAAATGCACTCCTATAAAAGAAACTTATAATCCAATGTAGGATAGTAGCTCCCAATCAAAAGAATGAGGAATATGGCCCTCAAAGGACATTTTGTTATTTTTGGAGACCGTTTTGTTTGTCATACCTCGCTGGTGTGTGAGCTGGTGCTACTGGCATCTGGTGAGTAGAAGTCAGAGATGATACTAAACTTCTATAAAGCAAAGGCTCCATAACAAAGATCTGGTCCTAAGTGTCAACAATGCCACTGTTACAGAATCCTGGTCCATTATAATTCGTCCTTTCAGTTTATATATTCCAATATAGCCATAAAATAACCACAGTAGATTTTGCCAATCTAATATTGGCAAAATGTCAGAAAATGGCTATTCTTATAATTTGTCAATGAAAGTGGAATATCAATTGAAGTAATGTTTTGGAGGCAATTCGTAACTTTAAAAATCTTCTTCTACTTGACTTTGTACTTTTCTTTTTAACTTGAAGTTTAGCTGAATTACAATGTTACATTGTTACAGGAAAGAACTGACTCCAAGTTGGATCTGTTTCTTTTACTTTAATCTTGACTTCTGGCTGCTTTTGTTCACTAAAAGGATACTGTCCATACATAATGGCCTGTCTTGGGGAACCCTGCCCCTCTACCTGAATGTTAAACCAAAATGCCTTTGTATGGGACCTTGTCTACCTGTGGATGGCTACAGGAAGGAAGAAATTAACACATCCCTTCCCAGAAATTGGCCATTCCAGGAGATATCTGCAAGATTAATGATCCTTTTACTTTTCTTCCTCACCTCCTACCCTCTACCTCTGTTCTATAAAAGAACCTGACATCCAGCACTGATAAAATAGTTATTTTGAGACATTAGTCTCCCATAGTGTCATTCAGCTGGTTTTCCGACTAAAGTCATATTCCTTGCCTTAACATTTTGTATGTCGACTTACTGATCTGTCACATGGCAAGCAGAGTGAGCTTGGACTCAGTAACAGTTTCAGGTGTACAACACAGCAATTTGATAATTTTGTATCTTAAGTACCATACAGAGTTATTGTAATATAATTGACTATATTCCTGTGTTGCACATTTTACTTCTAAGAAGCATGTCCTAACAAATTTATGTAATGGATATATGTAATTGTATTGAAATAGCCATTCCCTTACATGAACAAGTGTTCAATAAGGAAGTTAAATAAAAGAGGATACTCATAATATGCAATGATAAAAAATGGTAGAATTGTATATTCTAACAAGGAACAATGAATATGATATATTACAGGTTATATGAATTTATAATTCATATATTTATAATCATATTTATAATCAAATTCATTGTTTACATTTATACATATGTACGGGAATACCAGACCACCTGATCTGCCTCTTGAGAAATTTGTATGCAGATCAGGAAGCAACAGTTAGAACTGGACATGGAACAACAGACTGGTTCCAAATAGGAAAAGGAGTTCGTTAAGGCTGTGTATTGTCACCCTGTGTATTTAACTTATATGCAGAGTACATCATGAGAAACGCTGGACTGGAAGAAACACAAGCTGGAATTAAGATTGCGGGGAGAAATATCAATAACCTCAGATATGCAGATGACACCACCCTTATGGCAGAAAGTGAAGAGGAAC
>NW_011494954.1:3447204-3447792 GCF_000754665.1 Bison bison bison | reverse complement strand
GTGGAGAGTGAAAAAGTGGGCTTAAAGCTCAACATTCAGAAAACAAAGATCATGGCATCCGGTCCCATCACTTCATGGGAAATAGATGGGGAAACAGTGGAAACAGTGGCAGACTTTATTTTTCTGGGCTCCAAAATCACTGCAGATGGTGACTGCAGCCATGAAATTAAAAGACGCTTACTCCTTGGAAGGAAAGTTATGTCCAACCTAGATAGCATATTCAAAAGCAGAGACATTACTTTGCCAACAAAGGTTCGTCTAGTCAAGGCTATGGTTTTTCCTGTGGTCATGTATGGATGCGAGAGTTGGACTGTGAAGAAGGCTGAGCGCTGAAGAATTGATGCTTTTGAACTGTGGTGTTGGAGAAGACTCTTGAGAGTCCCTTGGACTGCAAGGAGATCCAACCAGTCCATTCTAAAAGAGATCAGCCCTGGGTGTTCCTTAGAAGGAATGATGCTAAAGCTGAAACTCCAGTACTTTGGCCACCTCATGCAAAGAACTGACTCATTGGAAAAGACTCTGGTGCTGGGAGGGATTGGGGGCAAGAGGAGAAGGGGATGACAGAGGATGAGATGGCTGGATGGCATC
>NW_011494954.1:3432296-3447104 GCF_000754665.1 Bison bison bison | reverse complement strand
TCATTGGAAAAGACTCTGGTGCTGGGAGGGATTGGGGGCAAGAGGAGAAGGGGATGACAGAGGATGAGATGGCTGGATGGCATCACTGACTCCTGGACGTGACTCTCAGTGAACTCCGGGACTTGGTGATGGACAGGGAGGCCTGGCGTGCTGCAATTCATGGGGTCGCAAAGAGTTGGACACGACTGAGTGACTGATCTGATCTGATGTGCACATATATGTGTATATATATATTTATGTGTGCATGTACGCATAGCAAAAGTCAGGGAGGATACAAAGTAAAAATTAAGAAAAAGAGTCAGTCATGGAGCATGTTTTGAAATGTTCACTTTTTACTTTAGAAAGTTTAATATTTACATTTCTTTCAAGTGTGGGAGATTTGTGAAATTTTAAAAATGCAATAAGAATATATCACATAATAATAAGTACACATAGAGATGATCTGTTTGTAAGGGCTATGTGAGGAATTCATTTTTGAGTAGGTTTTAATTAGTATTTCCTGGTGACAGGGAATTAAAAGACAATTTGGAACAATTAGAGGAGACCTCCACAAAAAACTGAGTGGAACTCTGGGCAACCTAAAGAGAAATGGGTAAAGTAGCAATGTAAAAACACTCAGTTATAAGAGTTGTGATTTAAATTCAAATGAAAGCTCTCATTTTTTTAAAAAAGAAAATGCCTTAATTGGACACAGCTTAATTAGCATTTGCCTCAATCAAGCAAATTAAATTCTTTAATACTGAATATAGGAAACTTCAATTTCTACTTAAAAGTTAAATTATTTTTACAAACTTTTTTTTATATTTGTGTACTTGAATCTAATCATTTGCACAGTTTTAGTTAAAAGAATTCAGCATGAGAGATTAAAAATACTGAAGAAAGAAAATAAATTATGAAATTATCTTCAGTTTGCAGCTTGCTTTACAAAGATTTAGAAATCTCTTTCTTGTACAGCTCAGTCTTTCAAAAGCATGGCTCGGCCTTTTCATGTCTAGTTATAACCTTAACATTGTAAAGGTAGCAATTCATAGATAGAATCATGGGGTCAGCAGTTCATACTTCAGAATTCTAAGAGATCCTTAATAATAATGAGTCAACACCTGAGGAATTACATTCATTTGATCAATGCAGAAATGTTGCTGCTCAAATACCTAAGTAGTTAAAAAACAATATATCAAGGAGTAGAAAAATCCACCAGCACCGGAACTATACCTATTTACATATTGTCTTAAAGGTATTATTATTATAACCCCAAACCAGACATGCCCCAGGGCTCCATTCATAAAAATAAGCAAATATCATTTACTGGGAACTAGTTCTTAGTCTTCAGAAGAAATAAAAGCATTCCATGTAAGAATTAAAGTCATTGTCAATTGTTCTATTAAAATGTTGTTTACAAGTGCAAGTCTTCCCAGATTTGTTCAGAGAAAGCTGTGAAAGCAATCTTATCTCCCATTTAAAGGCACGCACAGCAAAGTCACCACAAATTTTCTATTTAAATTTGAAGACTTCCTTGTATTTTATCTTTATTCTGGAAAAAATATACTATTTATCCTATTAAATTTCTACTGCTTTTCTTTAAGATATTTCACATTTTATTTCATTTCAGTTATGTTTTCCAGTAGAGTGTACTAAAGAATTTTAACCAAGTCCATATAACAAATACATTTATTACAATATAACACCTTGCTATAGTCAAACAAATGATGTCGTATCTTCACCACTATTTAAAAATTAGTGGTGAATTATGCTTATCTATGGGCTTCCCTGATGCCTCAGACAGTATAGAATTTGCCTGAAATGCAGGAAAGCTGAGTTCGATCTCCGGGTTAGGAAGATCCCTTGGAGAAGGGCATGGCAACCCACTTGAGTATTCTTGCCTGGAGAATTCCATGGACAGAGGAGCCTGGTGGGCTATAGTCCATGGGGTTGCAAAGAGTCAGACACAACACTTTCACTTTCACATGCTTATGTATATGTATACACACACACACTATATTGGCCAAACATACATTCTGTGGCATACAGATTTTTGTTGTGCAAATGATGGTTTTAAAATCAGGGTTTTAATTTAATTTTTAATACAAAAGGTAAAGCTAAGAAAGCCAAGATTGTCCTCCAAATTATTGTGTGTTTTACTGTTTTAATTTTTAAAGAACAGATTTTTTTTTTCCTAAAAAATTGTTTGGTATTTACTGTATCTTTTGTGTTGGACTGGCCATCATTATCTTCATTTTACGTGTTAGGAATCCAGAACACATGTCTTAAGAAAGATTTCTTAAGAAAGCTCACAGGGTGCTTCTTCCTGCCTCTTTTATTATCATGGTCTTCATTTATGAATCAACTAAAATAGATAATTATTAAGGACTTCCTACCTTCTGTGTTCTGGAGTAACCAAAGAGAGGGCTGATAGTTTTACAGTGTAGAGTCCAATCATGCACAGAATGTATTGTGAATGTTGCTCTGTAGAGAATTCATTTGCAACTCATTGGGCTGTGGTCCCTAAGGTCAGGCAACCAGTGGCATTGATTATTGAACAAGTTATGGTTAGTGAACCAAGAGACTCACAGCTCTTTGTTTGGGTGTTTGTACATTGGAGATAAGAAGTGTAATGCACAGAGAAAGTTACCATGTGAAACCAAACACAGCATTAAAAGTACTCTTCAGGGTTTGAGTCAAAGTTCTGTGGGATCATGTTGAAGAAAGGATCAAACTGATTTCAGGCATCACAAGGTGGTAGGATTATTGACTGAAAAGAATCAAGGAAATAGCCAAGGAACAGTAAATATTCTAAAGAGGATAATGTTTTTATAAGAGTTGTTTAGTGGAGACATGCAGTGTGAAAAAGGACTGAAAATAGACAGGGCTCAGCTAAACTACTGATAACTTTATATACCAGTCTATGGTATTTGAAACATGTGGTGGTGGTTTAGTTGCTAAAGTCGTGTCCAACTCTTTTGCAACCCCATGGACTGTAGCCCACCAGGCTCCTCTGTCCATTGAATTTCTCAAGCAAGAATACTGCAGTGGGTTGCCACTTCCTTCTCCAGCAGATCTTTCCAACCCAGGGATCAAACTCATGTCTCCTGCATTGCTGGCAGATTCTTTACTGCTGAGCCACAGGGAAGCCCTATTTGAACTATGCTGCTGCTGCTGCTAAGTTGCTTTAGTGTGTCTGACTCTGTGTGACCCCATAGACAGCAGCCCACTAGGCTCCGAACTATAGGTCAAGGGAAACTATTGGGACTGAGATGAAGAAAGTAGGGCATGGATTCAAATTTATGAACCTGAGTTCCTACTTTATGTACTTTGTGGCTATTTGGCCAATTGTGTAACCACTCAATACTTCAATCTTTCCAACTTGAAAATAAAATACATCACACACATACATTTTTGAGTTGTTAAAGGATTAGATTAAATACACTAACACACTTATTGCCAGGAATAAATGAGCTTAATATTAATGTTCTTATTTTTCTTATAAACAGTTCCCACTATGTGAGCTGAGTTTGGGCCAGTTGATTATGAATAGATTAAAATGAAATGGGAAAGAATGGCATCAGAATGTCAGATTAGAAGGCAACTGCACAAGTGGCAAGTTAAAATTAATCCAGAACTAGTTTCAAGTTCTAGCCTCATTTATTTGTACTGTCTTGGGGCCAATCACTTAGCATTTTGAATCAAATTCTACTTTTCATTAACTATAAAATGGGACAATAACAATGTGGATGGATGATTTAGGGAGACTGAATACTGAAATATTACCTATCTTTTTAAACTTAGTAGCTGCTCAATAAATTGTAAATTTAAAATTCCTATTATTGTTATTAATACTATAATCTTAAGAGCAGCAGTGACTCAATAGGATAACAAATGTCTGATTATGAAAGTAGAGAAGAAATGGATAAATTCAAGGTGGGAAATTTGATAATTAATGACACAGACTTAAGAAGTGATGTATCTATGAAAATATGATTATTGAATATTTTCAATAACATGGTAATTTTGTGATTTCTGGGATTCCTTATTTACAATAGCAACTATTTTGTCTGTGCCCTTTGTTTTCCTTCAGAAGGAATCTGGCAAGCTTACAGGGTTGCTTAGGAGACACTTAAGTTCACACTAAGAATCCAATGTATGTAGAGTAGACTCTGTTTCTCACCCATACACAAATGAGTTTCTCATCTCACTGGTGTGGTCCAGCCCATGTTGATGTCTCTCAGATCTCACCAGTTATCACTTATATTTAATTATATGTTATGCTTTGCATTTGTTTCAACTTGCTTTCTCCTCATTGATACTAGAGTGGACAGAGCATAATTCTTATATTTCTTTTGTTTTCCCATCATGCCCAGATCACTCACTTAAGATAGTGAACTTAATAATATGGCTTGGCATCCTTTCCTACCAGAATATCCCCCAACTTAGGATGATAATTTTCAATTCAGTAATTCTGTGTAGATGACTGTTAGAGTGGCATGGATGGTTCTAGGATGTGTTCCTCCATTCCTAAAGCTCAGCTCCTCTGCTGCATGGGGCTAGAAGGGTTTGATCAGCTCTTGGTGATGGAGAGAGCTTCATGACATCACTCTGGTTTAGTCTGGTTCTTATTAGTGTTGGTAGTCTTGATGTGCTTCCCCTGTGGCTCAGGGATAAAGAATCTGTCTGCTAATGCAGGAGACATGGGTTCAATCCCTGGGTCAGGAAGATCCCCTGGAGGAGGAAATGGCAATCCACTCCAGTATTCTTGCCTGAGAAATACCATGGACAGAGGAGCCTGAAGGGCTACAGTCCATGGAGTCGCAGAAGAATTGGACATGACTTAGCGATTCAACACCAACAATCTTTGTTCATGTGTTGGCCTCCACTTAGATGGTAAGTTCGATCTTAGTGTTTATAGTATTTTATTTCATCTTAACCCCTTCTATTTCAGAGAGCGCTAGCCATGCTACCATTCAACACTCCTGTCCTCAACCTATTCTCTTGTTGTGTGTAACTTCACTTGACCTGACAACATTCTGTGCATCCCTACAACTTTCCCTCGTCTAAATTTTCTGTACCTACAAGATAGCTGAAACCTTTGTGTGCTACCCCCATCAATTTATTTCCAAGCACACTCTATAATAATCCTTTTCCTCCCTGCTGTCAAGGGAATGGACAATAAGCATGCAATCTGCAGGGAACTAAAAGCAACTCTATGTTCTATGTTCACCCTTGACCCAAAGTCAGGGGAATATGTCAAGGTGTCATAAAAACTGTTCATACTCTACTCTTGTATATCAAGGAGACATTAAAATTCCCCTGGCATTCAACCTGGGATCAGGATGAGAGTTTTTACTATTTTACCATTTCCAATTCCATTGTCTATAGACATTTTACAGTACTCCTCTACAACTCGTCTTCAAGGAGAACTGGGGGGAGCACTTATTTTTTTCCACTGGTAAGGTAAGGAAAATCTTTACACAAAGAACAATGTACTCCCTTACAGGCCAAGGACTCCTAATTCCAAGTCATGACTCTCTCGCCCCCACCACCCCTCAAATCTCCTTACTGGGTTATAGCTGGTCCTACTGTCTCTTTGTAAGACCCCTGGAAAGTGTCAGGTCCAAATTATTGGGGCTCTTTTTAAAATATCTGGTGCTCAAAATTTCTTTTACTCATTGAACTCAATACTATTCTGGGACAACTCAATACTATTCAGGAAAAAGTTTTACTTAATGTATCATACTGCTTAATAATAATATGCCAGCATTAACACAGAAAGTGAGCTGCTGCTGCTAAGTCACTTAATAATATGCCAGAATTAGCACAGAAAGTGAGATAACTAGAGTAAAGGAATTCACTTTCATTCAATAATTATTTAAAGAATTTCTTCTGTTTTAAATATTTATAAAAGATAAACGGTATTCAGTTTTAGAGTAAAACTAAGGGGCCTGTATGACCCTCTAGTTAAATGGAATGATTAATATACAGAAACTGTATGGAAGACACATTGGTTCATTGATTTCAGACTAGGACAGTGTGACCCTGTTCATTTAGGTTTCTAGGAAAGTTTACAGGACTCATTTTTGGATATCCTTTCTAAAGTCCATCCATCTTACCATAAGAGAATCCAGTTATCTCTCCCATTATAGCAGCAAGAGTAAAAAAATAATTTCAGGGAACACTTTCCATTTCTTACTTTAGAGAAGTATGTTTGTTATTTTTTCCTGTTTTCAGATAATTCCTAGCTCATACGTTCCTCTAAACTCTAAGGATCACTGATCCACAGAACTTTCACTTGTACAAAACAGTATCAGAGATGGTCCACTCTGGAGAGAAGGAATAAGTACAATAACAATATATAGATAGGACCTATACACAGAATGCCCATATCAGGGAAACACATGAAAATTCATGGATGGGACATATTCAACCTATATTCTCACATAGTTGAAAATTTTTCAATTCTAAATTAACTCTGAAGCTGTTTTAGCTGAAATCTTGCAAGTGTTTTCTTTTTCTATTGCTAGCCTCATTGTCAGAATTAAAAACAATTTTTCTGCAATCTTTAGGAACTATAGTCTCTAAATGCACTTTCACTCATGCCATTAAACAATAAACCTTGATAAAAATCCTCTGCTTTGCATTTCAAGTCTTTTTCCATTTAGCAGCTTCCTCACAACCATAAAAGCACATGGGGAAAGACTGAGAGGAAAAAAATTCAAAAAGATATCTAACTTATGGTCAAAACATATGGGACAAAGTTGTCCAAAATATTGTCACAACTCCTCCATTAACAATTCATTCTATTGTAGAGCAGTCAGACCTCCCAGATTCCCTGACAGACTATTATATTCAGAATGGCTTTGAAAACTTACGGCACTTAGACATGCTCTGGAGACATATAAAAATGTCTTTATTTAGAATGGAACATATAACAGCTGCCAAATTTGTAGGTTTGAAACCACTTCCAATAAGAATTAAAAGGCCCTCTTCCCAACTGAAATAGGGCTATCAATATATGACTTGTCTGCTCATGGGAAATAGTGGGTTCTTGTCTCTGATGTTGCAATTTAGTTTGAAATCACTTTCGTGATGACAGGGTACATAAGGATGATAAAACTATAAAGATGACAGTCTAATCTTCAAAGATCACTGATCATTGATAAAAGATTAAATAACGTAAACATCTGAAATGCCAGATTATCAGCTGGTTGGCACACTCTCAGTACTGAAGTATGCTGAGATACTACTGATAAGTGAAAAATGCTTTTCTTACAAGTAATGCAAAAATACATCCTCCCAAGAGGTGCAAGTGAACTGTAATAGCTTTGAGTTTAAGATGTATATTTTTTCTTATTAGTGAAGCAATGTTTATAGTGTTAATAAATGATTTATAGTAAAGTGCGCAAAATAAATTTTCCTCTCAAAGTGAAGACTGATTGCTGAGAATTTTAAGCACTTTTAAATCAACACTTTTCCGAATTCTAACCGCAATTTTAAAATATACTTACAAGAATGATTAGACAGGCTGGTCCTATAAAACTCCAGATAAAGTTGTTTTCTGTGCTAAGCCAACATCTGAAAAGTAAATAATAGATAAAATCTATACTTATGTTTGTATGTACTTCGACAAAGCAAGAGTTTCAGTGATATACACAGCTTATTCAGAATTGCATATCAAATATTTATGAGAACATCTTAACTTACACTTTGGTGGTGCCATAATATCTGTATCCTAATGATGCTGAAAATCCAACTACCACAGCTGGGCTGAGATAGCCAAAAATATAAAAATTCTTGTGCAAAAATCCTTTGTTATAGATGACTCCTACAACAATGAGATAGAGGTGGATGCCTTCAATGCACATCCATGCAAAGGCAGCTAAAAAGAAGTAGTGCAGCAGCCCAGCAACGATGGAACAGAAGAGCTAGACAACAAAGAAAGAATAAAACCATAAGCAATGCTTATTTTAACATTATTGTAACATAAAATATTGACTTTCTCTATAAATTATACTATTTTAAATAATGCTTGATCACAGTAAAATATCCTTGTCAGATGTCAAGCTTTTTAATTGTACCACTTCCACCTGATTTAAAAGAACTGTGCTTCACCAAAGTGCAACACTCATCAGTCCTGTAATAGAATTAAGTTGCTAGTCTTGTCTAGAGATTTATACTTTTTATACACTTATGTGATAAACTGTGGATTGGTCACATGCAACCATGATTATCTCAGTGACTATGCTGTGATTTGAGCTGATTTCTGTTTTGGAGATATCTTTATTTTAATTGTGCTCAAAGAATGAAAATTAATGCTAACACTATGTTAAACAAAACATAATAAATAAGAGAGGGTACTGAATTTATAAAACAAATGAATATTTTACAAAAATACCCATTATATATTCACTTTAAGTTACAAGATTAACAGGTACATTTGAGACGGATTTCAGTAAAATGTTATCTATTAGTACTGACTTCATACTTAGAACTATAGTTAGAAATGAAATAAGAAATAACAAATGAAGCAGTTATACATTTCTGTATTAACAGAACTAACACAATTGGGCTTCCCTGGTGGCTCTGATGGTAAAGAATCTGCCCATAATGTGGAAGACCCAGGTTTGATGCCTGGGTCAGGAAGATCCCTTGGAGAAGTAAATGGCAACCCACTCCAGTATTCTTGCCTGGAGTATTCCATGAACAGAGGAGCCTGGTGGGCTACAGTTTATGGGGTCACAAAGAGTCTCACATGACTGAGTGACTAACACACACACACACAACACAATTACTGGTGAGATAACATAATAATATTTAAATACTTACTACACTTAATAGAGTATAAGTCAATCATAAAGAGATTACCTACTAAAATATATTTTAGAGCAGTATATAAGGTTGGAGATGATTAAAATCTGGGAACCACTTTAATGAAGAAGTGAAATTTGAAATATGGCTTGAAAATGGGGAGAATTTGACAAGTGAAACATAGAATTGAAAAGAAAGACTGAAAAAAATAGTTTTGTGATGAGGGTAATGATGGGATGAAGACAGGGGAATTATGCATTGGAGGATAGTGGGAATACACAAAAATGAATGATGTTATAAATACCATTGAAAAACAAACAAAAACAGAATGGAGTTTACAATTTAGCATATATTATATTAAATAGGTGCTTTGTGGCATCTACTTCAGAAGAGAACATTGATAACTGATGGTTACCCCCACTACTTGGAAGATCACTAAAAAGAATGGAAATATGGAGGCAACTGAAGGTTCTGTGGTCATGTTGATGTATTTCTCTGGTCTCCAGCTGCAGAGTGGGCTGCAGCAGCTGCATAGGAAAGCCACTGATGTGCCCGGGATTTCTGATGGCTGCTGTTGTTATTCACTCGCTAAGTCATGTCAGACTTGGTGAGACCCCCAAGGACTGCAGCATGTCAGGCTTCCCTTTCCTTTATTATCTCCCAGAATTTGCTCAAATCCATATCCATTGAGTTGGTGATGCCATCCAAGCATCTCATCCTCTGCTGCCCCCTTCTCCTTTTGCCTTCAATCTTTCCCAGCATCAGAGTCTCTTACAATGAGTTGGCTCTTCCCATCAGGTGGCCCAAGTATTGGGGCTTCACCTTCTGCATCGGTCCTTTCAATGAATATTCAGGGTTGATTTCCTTTAGGACTGACCGCTGATAGCCATTAACTGAGCACAGCAAGACATTACTCTTCTTGAGAGACTTGCCATGTGACTTTGGTTGAGGGTCTTCTGAAAGGACTACTTCACAGGCAAGCTGAGCTTTCCTCAACTGCCCTGCTTTCTAAAGTGTTTCTGTGCATGGCAAATCACTTCAGTTGTGTCCAACTATTTGTGACCTCATGGATTGTAATCCATCAGATTCCTCTGTGAGGGATTCTCCAGGCAAGAATACTGGAGTGGGTTTCCACACCATCTCCTCCAGGGGATCTTTCTGACCCAGGGATGGACCTTGCATCTCTCACATCTCCTGCATTGTCAGGTGGGTTCTTTACCACTAGCACCACCTGGGAAGCCCAAGGTGCTTCTACTTCTACCACTAGTCCTTTCTTCCTTCTTTCCTTCTTCACTCAGGCTCAGACCTGCATCTCGGCCTGATGGCTCTCCATGTCTTTATCTTCCCATCTGCTCTCAGAGTCATTTCACCTAATAAAGTTGTTGCTTGTTTTATCTCACCTTAGGTCAGTCTAAATCAATATGGGAGATATTTGACAAGGCTCTAGATCATTAATGGTGGAAAATGGTTATTATAAAAGTGCAGTTACTAGGCTGAGCTAATTTATCAAATTTCAACCTATGAATTCTAACCTCTTTTGTGTTCTGTCCCTGTCATACGATAAACATTTGTTTTCTAGTATCTTTCTCCCCTCTACTTTTGTTTAATGGCCATGTAGAGACAAACCAAACCAAAACAAAACAAGGTTATTTCTTTTTACAGTTCATCATGAGGGCCACTGTGGTTAATGGAACTAATCATCAAGTTGCTAATATATGTTAGCATTTCAAACTTAGAAAAGCTTTAAGAACAAAGTATATAGTGTGTTTGCTCCACCAAGCCCTTAATTCCAAGTCATGTTTCTATTACATATATATTTAGGAAAGTAAAAATTTAGAAAGCAGAGAGTAAGAGAGATCTACATACCTTATTGGTATTTGTATTTATCCCAACAAGAAAAACAAGTTCAGCAAGGAACAGGCTACAGCAGAGATTTTTGTGAATTGTTGTCCTCGTGCTTTGAATTTCACTGAAGAACCAGAAGGTAAAAATGCATAGGGCAAGGCAAATCAGTGAAATAATTATTCCTAGCTGAGTGATCCTTGTAAGAATATTATAATCTTTAATACCCTAAGGGAAAATAATAATACAGCTGTTAAGAGACTTAACTCAGTAGCTTGTCAAAGGAACTGCAACATATAATGAACTTTCTTTTTCGGTGAAACATTAATCAAACTGTTCCTAAAATGTAAAAATACAAATGTGCATTTAGATGAGAAAACTTTGTACTTCTGAATATGCTTAATATTCACAGAAATCTGATATAAATCACATAGCACTTTAACAGTTCTATAATTAGTGATTTTTTTTCTAAGCATAGTGTATATTAGTATATGGTTTAACAATGTTATCACCATCGGTTTCTTGATATTAGCAAGGCAATTCATTATTGTAATGTGAAAATGGTTAATTAAAGCAGATTTATCAGTGACAAGAATAAGTCTTACTTCTACGCAGTAATTCATTTAAACACATTAAATGAAGGTATCATAAATGCTGCAAAAATAGAATAACAAAATAGTATAGGTGAGAGACTTTGAAATGGGAAAGTTTGGTTTCACTCTAACCAGATGGTTTTATATACATAACAGAGGCACCTTAGTTTATTTAACATTCAGAAAAAAATCACCTTTCATTCAGAAAAAAAAAAATTTATCACTGACATTACGGTTAGGCAGATTTATTTAGTCACAATAAGAATTTGATGAATTCTAAGTTTTGTATAGAAATGAGACTGCAATCTAAAGATTACAAAATAAAAAAATTATACAATGTAAAAGCAAGATATTATGATGTAAAATACATAATATGAAGCTTTTTACTTTAGTGAGATTTTTCATGTCTAAAATTCTGTGGCATTCTACATTATTAAAAAATTGTATTTGTTACAGATATGCTAATAACACTTACTGACCAGGTATCAGAGATTTAAATGAATCTGTCATCAGTAAAAATAAACTTTCAATACAAAGGGAAAAGCCCTTAAAGTTCATGATCCTTTAAAATGTACAAATGGTTCCTAAAAGCAGCATTAAAAACTAAAGTCTGGATAGAAATCTGATATATAACCTACTAGCTATTATAAACTGGTAAGTCTTACACTAAAAACAATCAAAGATTTAAACTATATGTCATAGAACACAGGTAAGAAAAGAGAGACTAAAAAAGGTAATGTTGAGATCATATCAATAAATTAAATATGCTATTTACATCCAAAGAACATGTAATAATTAATTATTGTCTTGAACAACGTGAAAAACAAGAAAAAAAGCAAAAGCCAGATTTAGAAATATGAAGTGGGAAATTGCCTTACAATAGAAGAACCAGAAGACATCAAAATTGCAAAATGTGTCAGATGGTTACAGCGGCACGAGGTGTGGGTATCATTCGAGTGTGTCAGCTCACAGCCCTCTGAAGACCAGCTGCCATTCATGGTGTCAGGTAAGTAGTTCCAGAACGCACACTGACTCTTATATTTATCTGTGGTCTGAAAAAGAGACATTTCACTGATGAGATAAGAGTCACACATATGATATCATTTCAGTTATATTTAAAATACTATTTTGCATAACAATATAATTAAAACCACACCTAAAAGGTAAAGCATAAAATCAACACTAATAAGAGAGTGCTGCTGTTGTGTGAAAGAACTGAAGTTTTTCCTACGACCATGCTATATTTGATCAATTCTGTTTCATGTAGTTGTGAGAATTATTATCAACTGAGATCACGTAGGGGCTTCCCAGGGGGCTCAGTGATAAAGAATCTGCTTGCTAATGCAGGAAATGCAGGAGACCAGGGTTGAACTCCTGAGTCAGGAAGATCCCCGGGAGGAGGAAATGGCAACCTATTCCAGTGTTCTTGCCTGGAAAATTCCATGGACTGAGGAGCCCAAAGGGCTAGAGGCCATGGGGTGGCCAAGAGTCAGACACAACTGAGCACTATCATGTATCTTATCTAGAATGGGGCATGACATATCTTTATTATCTTCAACAAATATTTATTGAGTATGCACTAGCTGTTAGTCATTGATCCAGGTGCTAAAAATAAAACACTGAACAAAACAGAAAAAGTGTTTGTATTGCTGACTTTATATTCTAATGAGAAGATGAGAAATTATTAAAAACGCCAGGGAAATGAGAGCAGGATTAATCTTGAGGAGGCTTCTCACAGGAAAAGATGTTTAAGAAAATACTTCAATTAAGTGACACTGTGAGCCCTAAAGACTTGGGAACAGAGGGTTCTGACAGCTGGAATGGAAAACAGAAAAGCTCTGAAGTGAGACTCAACGAACGTTTTCCAGATATATCTAGAAGCCAATGCAGTTCCAGTAATGAATGAGGTAAAGTGTGGTGAGTGTAAGATCATAGATCACAGGGGCTGATCAAACAGATTACAGGATGATTGTTCAATACGTAGCAGAGTTCTCCTTATCATATATTAACTAATCACAATACAATACCTAATGCACTTTAAGTTTTAATAAGTTATTCATAGAATGCTATATATCTATGCTAGTTTATCTTTTAGAAATAAAACTATTTACAATTATATAACAATTTACAGTTAACCACGTGCTTTCTCACCCACTTTGTTTAATCTGATCCTCCAAAGAGCCTTGTGAAGAGGGTACTGTATTAAGAGACTAAGATATGTCAAAACTGTATTTAAGACCTGGTGGCTCGGGGGTAAAGAATCCACCTGCCAAGCAGGAGATGTGGGTTCAATTTCTGAGTTTGGAAGATCCCCTGCAGAAGGAAAGGGCAACCTACTGCAGTATACTTGCCTGGGAAATCCCATGGACAGAGGAGCTTGGCAGACTATAGTCCATGGGGTTGCAAAAGAGTTGGACATGACTCAGTGACTAAACAACAATAACAAATCATTGATAAGTGGAGTAAAACAGAATCAAACATAAATCTTCAGATTAAATATTTATTAAAGAAAATATTGCTGGTGGTTTAGTCACTATTCCGCGTCCAAATCTTGCGATCCCATAGACTGAATCCCACCAGGCTCCTTTGTCCTTGGGATTCTCCAGGCAAGAACACTGGAGTGGGTGGCCATTCCTTTCTCCAGAGGATCTTCCTGACCCAGGGATCAAATCCAGGTCTCCCCATCACAGGCAGATTCTTTACTGAGTCAGTAGGGAAGCCCATATGTACACTACCATGCATAAAATTATATTGGCTTCTCTGGTGGCTCAATCAGTAAGGAATATGCCTGCAATGCAGGAGACCCAGGTTTGATCCCTGGGTGAGGAAGAACCCCTGGGGAAGGAAATGGCAACCCCTCAGTATTCTTGCCTGAGAAATCCCACAGAGGGAGGAGCCTGGCCAGCTACAGTCAGGGTCATGAGTTGGACACAATTTAGTGACTAAACCAAACTACCAACACATAGGCAAGGCAGAGAAACCAGAGATCAAATTGTCAACATCTGTTAGGTCACATAAAAAGCAAGAGAATTCCAGAAAAAACATCTACTTCTGATTCACTGACTAAAGTTTTGACTTTGTGGATCACAACAAACTGTTCAATTCAGTTCAGTTCAGTTCACTTCAGTTGATCAGTCGTGTCTGACTCTTTGCGACCCCATGAACCGCAGCACGTCAGGCCTCCCTGTCCATCACCAACTCCCAGAGTCCACCCAAACCCATGTCCATTGAGTTGGTGATGCCATCCAACCATCTCATCCTCTGTTGTCCCTTTCTCCTCCTGCCTTCAATCTTTGCCAGCATCAGGGTCTTTTCAAATGAGTCAGCTCTTTGCATCAGGTGGCCAAAGTATTGGAGTTTCAGCTTCAACATCAGTCCTTCCAATGAATACCCAAGACTGATCTCCTTTAGGATGGACTGGTTGGATCTCCTTGCAGTTCAAGGGACTCTCAAGAGTCTTCTCCAATACCACAGTTCAAAAGCATCAATTCTTTGGCACTCAGCTTTCTTTTTAGTCCAACTCTCACATCCATACATGACCACTGGAAAAACCATAGCCTTGACTAGATGGACCTTT